>NW_015505621.1:2477265-2485843 GCF_001515645.1 Sinocyclocheilus grahami
TGTGTGTGTGTGTTTCAGGTTACAAAGCTCCATGTCGCTCAGTGTGAGAAGCATTTAGACTGCCACTCCTGTCTGTCTAATAGAGATCCCTACTGCGGCTGGTGTTCGCTGGAGGGCAGGTACTTGAGCTCACCTGACTGCTGTTACACATCACTGCCTGCTCTTTCAACACTCCCTTCCCATCAGGCCGCACCCCTCGCTTTATATAAACATCGCATTTTATCATATGGAGATCATTTACATAGATCATTTTAGATATTCATAATTTCTTCAACGACTTCTGCTTCCACAGAACAGCAGTTGCATTACCGGTTCAACTATTTTGGGTTATTTATTAACACTTTTTGTTATGGGATTGTTCTATGGATTATTATGAGTCCATAATTTAATACTACACTACCATTCAAAGGTTTGGGGTCGGTAAGAAATTAATACTTTTATTCAGCAAGGTTGCATTAAAGGGCACCTATTATGCCCCTTTTTGCAATATGTAATATAAGTCTCAGGTGTCCCCAGAATGTGTCTGTGAAGTTTCAGCTCAAAATACCCCACAGAGCATTTTTTTATATAATTTTGAAAATGCCTATTTTGAGTGGAAGCAGAAAAACGCTGTATTAGAGCATGTCTCTTTAAATGCAAATGAGCTGCTGCTCCCCGGCCTCTTTTCTAGAATAGGGCTGTACCTTTACAGCTGGTAACTGCTAAAAAAAACATCTGTTTGGTTTTGATTATCATGTCTATCGCGCTGAAATCACGCATTTTAAAGCCATATTAGTTTAGACTTCTAATAGATGGTTTTCTGAGCGCAGACATCCGAAGCACGCGTATAGAAGGTACTAAGTTCTCTCACACACGAGTTTTGTTAAAAACACACACAAGTTACAAAAACACAGTCGATTATGATTGTGAAGGTAAACATCTGGGAAAGAAATCGCATGTTTATATTAGATCTGTGTATTAAGTGACATCAGCATGATCTACAGTACCTATACTGCTGTCTATGCTATTAATATGACCCAAAGAATAAAATAAAAGCAGAGAATCACTTACTGCTCTGGACTGAATAACGTCTATAGCCTTAATAAGAAGACATTTCTTACGTGAAGATAAACATGGCGGATTGTGTGCGGCTCACTCAGGGCGGGGTCTCTGCTAGCTTATGGCAGTGTCAATCAACAATCGTGGGTGGGGCTGGTAAATTGTGATGTCACACTTTACGGATTCTGTGATTGGCTTGCTCTGAGACGCTGTTAATGATATATGAAGATTTTGAAAAAAGAGTGGGTGGATTTTTATCATTATAGGGTGGTTGTGTACACACACTGCCAACACACATTTATGTCCAAACAACATGTGAAAGTGTATTTTGCATAATAGGTGCCCTTTAAATTGATTAAAAGTGACAGTAAAAATATTTATAATTTTACAAATGATTTTCACTTCAAAATTAATTATTTTGAACATTCTATTCTTTAAAGAATCCTGAAAAAAAATGCGTCACAGTTTCCACAAAAATATTAAGCAGCACAGCTGTTTTCAACATTGATAATAATAAGAAATCTTTCTTGAGAAAAAAATGAGCATATTAGAATGATTTCTGAAGGATCATGTGACACTGAAGATTGGAGTAATGATGCTGAAAATGCAGCTTTGCATCACTGGAATAAATTACATTTATTACAGAAAACGGTTGTTTTAAATTGTAATGTATTTCACAATATTACTGTTTTTATTGTATCTTTAATTAAATAAATGCAGTCTTGATGACAATAAGAGACCTCTTTCAAAAACATCTTACTGACCACAAACCTTTGAACAATGGTGTATATTTGTCTTTTTAAAGAGTCATCTGTTCATCCCCATGTAGTTTTGACACTATATTATTTTTTATATATTTTTTTTCATTCTCCAGGCTTCTGTTTTCCCTACAACAAAAGTGGATTGTAACTTACACTGCAATAAGCACCAAAGGGCATCAAACAAGCACAAAACAGCACCATAAATTACAGAAAACGGTTGTTTTAAATTGTAATGTATTTCACAATATTACTGTTTTTATTGTATCTTTAATTAAATAAATGCAGTCTTGATGACAATAAGAGACCTCTTTCAAAAACATCTTACTGACATCTTCACAAACCTTTGAACAAGTGTGTATAGTTGTCTTTTTAAAGAGTCATCTGTTCATCCCCATGTAGTTTTGACACTATATTATTTTTTATATATTTTTTTTCATTCTCCAGGCTTGAGAATGAAAAACAACAAAAGTGGATTGTAACTTACACTGTGGATTGTAACTTACACTGCAATAAGCACCAAAGGGCATCAAACAAGCACAAAACAGCACCATAAAAGTCATCTGTGAAACTGCACTATATTCCAAGTCTTTTGATAGCATGGAAACTTTTTATGAGGAACAGACGAACAGTAACCACAAGTAATTCACAAATAATCGTCCTCTCTGCTGTAGCTCTCATATCTCATGAATCCTATCAATTCGGTCTGTCCTCACATAAAGCTATCATATGACTTTAGAAGACTTGGAATATAGTGCATGAGTCATATGGGCTTACTTTGATATTTTAAAAGTGCTTTTATGTTTTTTTTTTTTTTAGCATACATAGCAATCCACTCTTGTTACATGAGAAACAGAATCTCAGACATTCTAACAAAATAATAGGGTCAGAACAACATTGTTTTTCTGTTTGCTTTTAATGCTTTTATAAAATATCTCAATCTCTGTGAGGCCTTTATAGTTTATTTCCATTTTGCTTTCATATCCACTGTAACTTTCAGCAGACCCATATCCCATTTTTTGTTTGTGTATCAGATGCACAAGGAAGATGGACTGTGCACGGCACGGTCAGCCTCATCACTGGATCTGGAGCTACAGCCGTGAGCGCCAGTGTGTGTCCATAGAGAGTCTACACCCCTCCATCCAGAGCAGAGAAGAGCAGACACGGGTACAAACCCTGATCCCAGATCACCACCCACACTCTGCTGTCACATTATAGTCTGAGGTCTTCACTGCAGCCTATTTTAGCCAAGAGCCGCCCACTTAGACAAGAAGCGACTCCCTGACCGACATGTAACACAGTGCCAAACCGGGCATGATGTGACTAAGCAGAAAGCAATCAAAGCTATCTCTTCCATTTTTATCAGTTTTTATTCTTAAAAGCACAGACAGCCTAAACACGCCCTTCCGGCCCGCGGTTAACAGGTTAAAAAGGCTGCAATAAGCAACATTTTGTCAGTTTTTGGGTTTCATGGTGAAATCTCATTGAACCAAGTCCTGCTCCACAACTCTATTTTAAACATCAGATATGCTCAGCTCATATTGTGCCTCTTCAGAGCATTTTTGCTTTTGGTGTGGATAGACAAACTACTTCTTAAGGAATATTTGTTGCATCCTGACTCCTGGAAAATGCATGAAGCCAGCCATTAAGATTAGAGCTTATCATTTTGAGGGGGAAAATATAGATTGTTTTGCTTCTGTGAGAATTGACCAAAATATTGATGCCTCATCTTGCACCAACGTATACAGATGTTTCTCGAATCAAAGGCTTTATAGAGTGCATTTGCATCTGACTGAGAATAGTAAATAGCTAATAATGTTTAAGGTTGCACTGCAAACTAGAAGGCTCTTGGCTATGTTTAATCTTTTTTTAAGAGAATTTTGATATGCCCCATCTCGAATTCTTGCTTCAATTGTAAATGCATCAATACACTGCACTCAAGGTCTTCAAATGCACAGTAACATTCGTGTAAGGGGTCAGGAATAGTAGGTTTGCTACAGCATTGACCGGTTAGCAGCAGATCTCCGCTTATGCAATACTAACAGATGGTTACATACAGTGAAAACCTTGGTCTTAACAAGCAAAGCACAAAATCCTCACCAGCATCCAAACAAAAGTATCGACAATATCTCTGATTAGTATTCACAACACCAACCATGGCCTTGCACATTCTTAAAATGGCCATTAAATGTCTGATCTGTTTTTTTCTTCTTCTCTGCTTTCAAGGTCTCTTTCACAGTTCTACAGTTGCCGGTCTTGTCAAAGGATGAGTCTCTATTTTGCGCTTTTGGGAGTTTGGCTGCTCAGCCTGCAGTTGTCATGGAGAACAGAATCACATGTCAATCACCGGCTCCAGAGCAGCTCCCCCCGAGTCCGCCAGGCAACGGTGAGCCACGCTGACACCATCGCATTGCCAAGACCGTTTTATCCCAGCAACCAACTGTTGAGCTGAGGGGAAACCCAAACCATTTCTTTTCAAGAGAGAACATGCTTCTGTTACACTCACAATACATGTTTTTATTCTTTTATTCTGAAACTGTCTATCGGGGTTTTATCTAACTGCACAAGCGGCGATAACTAGTGTCTTAGAATATGTTTGCATGCATGTTGTGAATGTGTGATGGCATGGATTTGCAGATATTTAAAGATACTTCTGTTGATTTTACTGGCATTGAATCTGGGTTACAGGGATTATTTTGACGTAGGGTATTAATTTATCTCCTGTGCAACTAGAAAATGTCAATCTGTCGGGAATATGTACTAAAGCTTATACAGATCCCGACAATGAGTTGTGCATCTCTCTAGCGTATACAGTAGTACAGTAGTATTTACTGTGCAGGGATGGTTAAATCCATGTTAAATATTAAATACGAGTACTCTCATTTCAAGTTGGAACATCTAGGTCAAAACAGAGGAAGTTTTAAATATGGTCAGTTATGTCATTTGCTCATATTTGTTTTTTTGTAGATCACGTATCTGTTCGAATGGCGCTGAAGTTTGGAGACGTGACCGTCTCGCATACAAATATCACTTTTTATGATTGTAAAGCAGTCGGACGGCTCAACGCTACCTCACCGTAAGCACATTTGCACACAAGTTGAAGTAGTTGAACTATGTAAACATGCTCCTACACAACAGAAGCGAACCTACAGAAGCGAACCTACAACAACTTTTAGATCTCTTTAGTGCCTTTTGACGTAATAACTTATGCTTACTAAAATGTTCACATATCAATGGTAATTTAATAATGTCATGTGGAACGAGAGGGAGCAAGGAAAGCCAGTCATAACAGAGGTTACAAACAAAAGCAACCTGTTTAGGTGTATCTCATAGAGCCTGTAATAAGGAATTGCAAGGCAAGACACCACATGTCAATAGGATTAATTTAAATAATACTATCGCCATACTTTCCTCAATTGATTAATCACAGTACATTAAGACTTTTTCTTCTATTAAAAGTTTTGAAATGGTTTAAATATGCAAGTGAGGCATAATCTAATTAAACAAGCACTAATTTGCATATATTTCCAGAACAGAAGTCTGAACATTGGATTAAGCCAGGTTCAAAATTCTTGTTTAATTTTGTTGATATATTACAGTCAAAGATCTTTACAGAGGGGATTTTGGATATCTAGTGTTTACTCTTCCAAAAAAAAAAGTTCTTTGGGAATTATTGTTGTGATTAATTTACATGGCTATTCTTGGAAAAATGATAATGTTTGTCTAAAACACTGTGGCAGAAATCATGCATTCATGTCTAAATTTGGTCCGTTCAATCACATTGCACCTTCCACAGATGATTTGCATTAAACTGAAAATTCTCTTCTTATCTGACCAACCCTTGCCCTCACTGAGATTCTCATTTTGTGTGCGCGTGTGAACAGGAGCAGTCATCGCCCCGCGGGCCCGACTCTTGCCCCTGCGTCTGGGCTCTGCAGAGCTTCCCTCTGGTTCCTGTTGGCTTTGACACCGAGCTCTCTCTGCAGGGCAAAAACCTGGACATATTTGAGGTGATGCTCATCTGCCGCTTATCCCACCCCATCCATTGTGCCTGAGTCAATATGTTGGCCTTGACGTTTCATGGCTGTGCATTTTAAAAGGCCATTACTCCCCGGTGTTCAGGAGGGTCTGGGTGAACTCATTTATGATAATGCATGTGGAATGGGGAAGGGGGTTGGAGACTGCTCGTGATTAGCGTTTGATTGTGTGACATGCTGTGTGATATTTTAAACAGGATGAGGAAGATTATGCTTGCGTGCTGGTCATCGAAGGCCAGGAGCTGCGCTTGCCAGCCACGTTGGACCGCAGCAAAGAGACAGGGACGCATGTGTTCAAGTGTGCCGCTCATCAGGTGATATTAATAGCGTCCATTTATTCATTGCAGCATCAAATTACGCCACAGCCGCTGCAGTTAATATAGACTTGTGCGTGTGACGTCTGCACTGATAATAGCTGTAATTTATGACACCAGCCAGAAAAACACAGCAATTCAAACATGGATTTGTTGATGGTGCCACACATAATTTGTCTGCACCTGGCTGATTATACATTGATTTTGTGCGTGTGTGTTTAGTTTCGGTATTCAGGAAAGCAGTTTGAATATTCCGCTCCTGTATATCTGCAATGGGGGACGCAGCGTATAGACTCAGCACCACATCTCCGCTGTGAGTACCGTGACCATTTCTGCATGTTTTTTTCAGTGGTCTGATCTTCAAAAATCATAAAATTAACTCTTATTGTTATCAATGTACTTACTAATTTGCTTGACATAAATGCATGTAAAATATATCATTTTGAAAAAATAAATGGTTAATAAATATATATTAAAAAAAAAAATACATAAGGGATAATGTACATCCATCTGGTTGTTATGACAGAATAAACCCCAGAGGATGATCAGGACCCCAACATAAAGCAAATATTTAATTATTTAAAATATAATTGTTTAAGAATTATTCATTCTATATGGTGTATATATGTATACATAAATAAATATATATATATATATATATATACACCAGTTGTTTTTTAAAAACCAGACAGACAGACAAACTTCCACCATGTCTAAAAACCAGTGAATCACCCACAGCAACAAGTGAATCATTGAAGCAGCTAGTAACCGTTTTGTGTCTGTTGGTTGTGAGCTCACTGTGATCTGTGTTTCTGTGTAACAGTGCAGCTGTATGACTGCTCAGTGGGACAGTCCGACTGCAGCCAGTGTCGTGCGGTTGCTGCCAATTACGGATGTGTGTGGTGTGCCGATGAAACCCCCGGCTGTGTGTATAACCAATCCTGCACCAGTGGAACCATGGACACCTGTCCTCCTCCTCTAATTACTGAGGTACACATATGCACGGTCCAAAATTAAATTGTGTGGGTGAATTGAGAAAATGTATCACCAATCATGAAACTTATTTTGTGTTTTTTCCTTAAAGATGTATTTTGTTGGCAAGTCAATGGAATTAATTTAGCTTTAGTTTTTCTCTTGAGTATTTGTAGCAAACCATACAGCTAATTTTGTCATTTGCATAATCACAAACCTGTCAGTGTATCAGCTGTCACAAAACATCAAAGTCATGGGTTTGGTTCCTAGGGAATGCATGAATTGGTAAAGCATATACTTTTTGATAAAAGCTTCTCCCGAATGTATAAATGTCAGTGTGAAGGCAAAAGCTGTCAGAATAGTCACTGATCTTTTCTTTTTTGTAATAAGTGTACAGTTTGTGTTGAAGGATCTAAAGGATCTAGTTTTGAGTGTTCAGTAGCAATCTGTGTGTATGTGAAGCTTGAAATGCACCACCATACGTTTGTATTGTTTTATTTTCTCAATTTGCTTTCTTTAATTATCATTCATAATTAACAATTTCTTGAATAATATATATTTAATCATTTAATTATTCAAATAATTGATCATTTAATCATTTGTCATTTTAAAAATCTATTTTATATATTGTATTTTTATATACACATGTATATAACAACATTTATATAACTTTTATATTTTATATTACGTATTATTTCACTTTCATTTGCAGTGCTTGTTGTTTAATCTGAAGATTTTTTTTTCTTTTTAGAAATAATGGAATATATATATATATTTTTTTATGGAATAATGTGAAGCAATTTGATATAACAACACTTGTTGGATTTGTGCCAAGTCCAACTGAGCATAAAAAAACCCCAACAGAAATCATTCATTAAACCCTGTTTATCATCATATTGTTTCCCGCTTTCTACTCTTCCCTGCCTTACTCTTGTCAACCTTTTGGGCTGATAGAAGACAGTTAATACAGTTTTGGGTATCAGACAAAATGCAATGTTAACTGGTTTTGGGTATCAGAACAAACAGATATTTTCTGGAGAGACTGGGTCTAATATCTCTGGCCTGGAGTTGCAAAATAAATTTAGGCATAGTGTCTCTTTGATTTGATTCGCTCACATAGCTTTTGAAAGAATAAAAAGCTGTGAGGCTTAAACTATTGTTATTGCACTTCCATTTAAACCTATTATTGTTACTGAAAAATGGTCATTTCACTTACTTTGCAAACTAACCATTAGTCACATACAACGCTTGGCGGGTGCTAATTTTGGTCTTCAAACACATATTTATAAAAGACACTCTGTGTATTTTGTACACGTTGCAATTTGTGTTAAGTTCAATGTGCCAGATTCTATTAGAAAACAGTCAATTAAATGTTAAAGAGTCATTTTCTCAAACTTTTATCTGTGGGTAGGTCGAGCCGCTGACTGGGCCACTGGAGGGCGGCATCCTGCTGACTATC
>NW_015505622.1:0-4398 GCF_001515645.1 Sinocyclocheilus grahami
TCATAATTTCAATGCCTTCAGAATTAACATACAATGTTGAAAACAATAAGAATAAAGAAAAACATTGTGTCCCACCTTTTAACTGTTAGTGTACATAATTTAATCATGTACATTGGTTCCACATAAATCAGTTATTAATACAAACACAATTTGGTCATGTAAATTTAACATCATCTGGTCCCCAGACAGAATATATACTGTATGTACCACACAATTAGTTGTGGCCTAATGGTTAGAGAGTCGGACTTGTAACCCAAAGGTTGTGGGTTCGAGTCTCAAGTCTGTACTGGCAGGGATTGTAGGTGGGGGGAGTGAATGTACAGTGCTCTCTCCCACCTTCAATACCACGACTGAGGTGCCCTTGAGCAAGGCACCGAACCCCCAACTGCTCCCTGGGTGCCGCAGCATAAAAATGGCTGCCCACTGCTCCGTGTGTTTGTTCACTGCTCTGTGTGTGCACTTTGGATGGGTTAAATGCAGAGCACTAATTCCAAGTATGGGTCACCATACTTGGCCACATGTCACGTCATTCACTCATTGTTGTGTGGATCACAATCTGTGTTTTCAATTTTTTTTTTTTTTTACAGTGGATTTACTTAATATATATTTCTCTAGGCACAATCCAAAATTGTACTTAATGTTGGTCACTATAATAGTTTTCTGCCTTTATTCTGTCATGTTTGGTTTCTGTTTAACGTACATTTACTTCATTGTTTAACCTGTGTTCGTTTCCTGTTCCCTTTGTTCCTGCCATGCATTTATTACCATACTGATCATGTTCACCTGCCCCTTCTCTCTTTCAACCAATGGTCAATGAAAAGAGGTGTTCAACCTTCAAAAAATATTTCTTATTATCTCTGTCATATAAAAGTATGCAGAATTTTTAAGTCATCTGTTTTTTTGTTTGTTTGTTGTTGTTTTATTTTTAAATAGAACTTTGTGAAAAAAGTAAAAGAAAAATCATTTTTATTCTGAAGGTTGCAAGGACTTTGCCACTAGTAGTGCAGCCTGAAAGTGCATAATGACCCCACTAATGGAGAAACTATGAAAGGAAAGTGAATTAGGCATGAAGAACATTTTTTTAACAAGGCAGGAAGCAACACAATTCTGTTAATTGCCATGTTTTGATGAGCTGTGTAAACGAAAAGCTTATTAAAGCCCCATCAGATGTCTAATGGATTTGTTGGATTGAGCCATTGTGAAACTGGTACATTTAGTAAAAACTCGAGGGTCTTACAGCTTTTTTATTTGTTTCGGTATTATTTTCACAAGTAAGTGGTG
This sequence comes from Sinocyclocheilus grahami, assembly GCF_001515645.1. NCBI lineage: Eukaryota > Metazoa > Chordata > Actinopteri > Cypriniformes > Cyprinidae > Sinocyclocheilus > Sinocyclocheilus grahami. The sequence goes on from NW_015505622.1 coordinate 1,282, forward strand.
AATTTTCAAAACCCTTTGTACAAAACTACAAATTGATAACACATTTGATCAAAATAATTCAAACTTAAATATAGTTATTTTGTTTGCTTGTTTACTTAAAATGTAAAATGTTTAAATTATGCATTTGATGTTATTTCATCATTGATCATATTTTTATTGATGTTTTATCTCAAATTTTTTATCAAATTATTCTAGAAATATTTAATTATAGGTTATAGCAGATGTTTGAAATGTAATTATATTCAGGGAGTTATGAAGTAACAATTCCATAAAGTATTATGTAAATTAATTTTATTTGACTCCAACTTTACTAAGTGTAACTTTAGGAACTTGACAATTAATGGAAGGTTTTTTTTTTTTGTAACAGTCCTTTAGCCCTGTAGTCCTTCTTACTGGGGGGTATTAAGGAAAAAAACTATTTTGCTTTGAAACAAGTGGTATGCAAATACACTGACTTTTCTACTTTTCAAAAAAAAATCTAAATTATTTACTGTGCCCAAAAATCTCAAATCAACAACTATACCTAAAAACATTTGATATTCAAAGTGATATAAATGAACAGATGATGATTTCCACAATGACAAAATTAAGAATAGCACAGTCATTCAACAAATACTGAGATGAGATTTAGTGATATGATCAAGAGGGAAAATTAAAGATCTAACCCCTGGAGAAGCCTTGTCCAATCAGAGTCAACAATACAACAATATAGATGGGCCTCTTTGACCTTAAAATTTTTAATGATGTTTTTATTATTATTATTATTATTATTGTTAGTAATCTTGTACCAGGTCAGTTGGAAACTTTCTACAGAAAAAAATGGGTGGTTGGGAGTTGGAAAATACATGCTTCAAAAAGAAGCTTTGATCTGACAAGATGAGGCTTTACAAAAGAAAAGAGCTAAACTAATAATTGTGGAACTCTGACATCATTCCTCAGAGCAATTCCTTATTGAACCTGGGAAGAGTCTTCTCAATATGTGTCAGGAGAGAAAACCCTTCCAAAGATAATATTGTCTGAGGAGAGAGCAGGATATGATGCATTATGTACAGCACCTGGACACTTCAAAGAAGAATGAGTGAAATGCCAGAAGTGTAGAGAAGCCCTTCCTCTTTCATCTTCCACATTCAATAACATGCTGCTCTTTTGGTTCACAATATGCAAATACAGAATGTTCAGGATCAATGTGAGATTGTTTAAGTGCGTGTTACACAATCAACTACATTCCATGCTATTTAAATGTTGAATCCTGTTTCTACAGAAGGACCCTCTAATTCTGGTAATGGTGTGATCCATCATGAGCTATCTCTGTGTGCTATGAATAGGAGGGCATAGCAGGTCATTCCTGCAAAAGCAATGGATGAACATGATCAATGTGGCATTGCTGGAATGAACACCGTTACATTTTTACACACAGCACTATTTTGAGGTTAGAGTTTTCTCTGAAAGGGAAGCAAAGAGAGGCAAGAAAAATTGTATGGTCAAGGACACTGTCACAACTTTCTGAGCAAACTAAAAGGTTTTCAGAGTCTCCTGTATAAACCTTGTAAGCCTTTATAGTTCAGTTGCAAGAACAATGGTGCTGTGCAGAATTGTGAAGAGACTGATTTAAAGTTAGTACCACAGTGCTTCATTACTTCTGTTCAGAAAGCCATTAACATCTTACACAGAACATCAGAGAACCTTTCAATTTACTTTACATCCTCTGACACAGAGAAAGAACTCAGTTTTCAGCATCCTGTCTTCTACAATCTTGTTATATATTCTAGAACAGGGGAAAAAAACATTATATAGAAGAGAGGAGAATGTTTTTATCATGAGAATAAGACAGATTTGAAAGGAATAGTGCACCAAAAAAAATAAAAATTTGCTAAACATTTACACAAGATATAGATACATTTGTCTTCATCAAAACAGATTTGGAGAAATTTAGCTGTCCAACAATGGATCCTCTCCATTGAATGGGTGCCGACAGAATGAGAGTCCAAACAGCTGATTAAAACAACACAATAATCCACAAGTAATACACACTCCACTCCATCAATTAACATCTTGTGAAGTGAAAATGTCTCAGGTTACGTATGTAACCCTGGTTCCTCGAGGGAACGAGAAGCTGCGTCGGAAAACACTAGGGGAACGCCTTCTGTGACCACACTCTGAATCACTTGTGAAATTAGTCCAATAGCTGAGTGGGACGTCACGGGCGGGTAACGTCATGACCAGGAAGCTATAAAAGCACGTGAAGCGGAGCCAGCGTCAGCTTCTAGGAATGAAGCAAGCACTGGCAGGGACGCCGAAAGTATGGCACCGAGACTCAGCATCTCGTTCCCTCGAGGAACCAGGGTTACATACGTAACCGGAGACGTTCCTCTTCAGGAACTCGAGCTGCGTCGAGAACGCTAGGGGAACGCCTTCTGCGACCCACGCTCTGAATCACATGTGAAATCAGTCCAATAGCTGAACGGGACGTCACGGTGGATAACGTCATGACCAGGAAGCTATAAAAGCACGTGAAGCGGAGCCAGCGTCAGCTTCTAGGAATGAAGCAAGCACTGGCAGGGACGCCGAAAGTATGGCACCGAGACTCAGCATCTCGTTCCCTCGAGGAACCAGGGTTACATACGTAACCGGAGACGTTCCTCTTCAGGAACTCGAGCTGCGTCGGAAAACGCTAGGGGAACGAGAATGCCCACGCCGCCAGACTTCCAAGTCTCTGCCAGAGACCAGAAGCTACTAGTTGTGCCCCCTCAGGGGCCACACCCATAACTTCCACAGCTCCGGGCGGGGGTGATAAATCATGCCCTCCGCCTGTGAGAGAAGGTCCCTCCTGACGGGAATTTTCCACGGAGAGCCGTCGAGAAGGGAAATCAGGTCCGAGAACTATACTTGGCCCGGCCAGAATGGGGCTACTAACAGTAGACGGACTCCGTCCCGGCGCACTCTCTCCAGAACTCCTGGGAGCAGAGCGATCGGGGGAAAGGCGTACAGACGAAGCCTCGGCCACGTCTGTACCATGGCATCCAGCTCCAGCGGAGCTGGATGAATCAGAGAGAACCAGAGGGGACAGTGTGATGTCTTCTGGGTCGCAAACAAGTCCACCTGAGCCTGGCCAAAAAT
>NW_015505622.1:4456-7408 GCF_001515645.1 Sinocyclocheilus grahami
ACAGGATGTCTGCTACCACATTGAGATGCCCAGGAATGTGCACTGCTCTCAGCGAGAGGAGTCTGTCCTGGGACCACACAAGGATCTGGTGTGCCAACTTGTACAAGCGGCGCGAACGCAGACCTCCCTGGTGGTTGATGTAAGCGACCACCGCCGTGTTGTCGGTGTGCACCAACACATGGTGACCTCTCAGGTCTGTGAGAAAGTGTTTCAGTGCTTGAAACATGGCCAGCATATCTAGACAATTGATATGCCACGTTAGATGGCGACCACTCCACAGACCGCGGGCAGGGTGGCCACTCATGACAGCACCCCAGCCGGTGAGGGACGCATCTGTCGCTAGCGTCACGTGGCGACAAAGAGCTCCCAGCACCGGGCCCTGAGCCAAGAACCAAGGTTTCCTCCACATGTCTAAAGCACGTAGGCATCTCCGCGTGACCTTGAACATGCGAAGCGTGTTTCCCCTCGGGGAGAACCCCCTGGTCTTGAGCCACCACTGTAGGGGCCTGATGTACAGCAGGCCAAGAGTAATCACGTTGGATGCAGCTGCCATCAGTCCCAGCAGTCTTTGAAACTGCCTGACAGTGAGTGGCTGGTCTTCTTTCACTCTCTTGACTTCAGTGAGAATCGACTCAATCCGAGCAGGAGACAAACGTGCCTGCATCGTGGTCGAATCCCACACCACGCCCAGATAAGGGGTCCTCTGTAATGGAGAAAGCACACTCTTCTTGGCGTTTAGTCTTATCCCCAGCTCTCTCATTTGAGCGAGAACGACATCTCAATGTCGAACCGCTACCTGCTCTGAATGAGCTAAAATCAACCAATCGTCGATGTAGTTGAGTATGCGGATGCCCTGGAGTCGCAACGGAGACAGGGCAGCATCCACACACTTCGTGAAAGTACGGGGTGAGAGTGCAAGGCCAAAAGGAAGAACACGATATTGGTACGCTTTGCTCCCAAAAACGAACCTCAGGAACTTCCTGTGATGAGATGAGATATGCGTCTTTCAGATCGATCGTGACAAACCAGTCCTCGGACCTGATCTGAGACATGACTTGCTTGATTGTGAGCATTCTGAGCTTCAGTCGCATGACTGAGTGGTTCAATAGGCGCAGATCTAAAATGGGACGCAACTCCCCATCCTTCTTCGGAACAATGAAGTAACGGCTGTAGAACTAGTCTATCTCGTGTGGAGGGATCACCTTGATGGCCTCCTTCTTTACGAGAGTAACTACTTCTTGTTCTAATACCAGAGCCTGCTCGGGACCCACTAGCGTGGGGGTGACCCCGTTGAATCGAGGCAGACGAGAACCGAACTGGGGGGGGCGCGCGGGAGGCCGAGAGCCTCTCAGTGCCGCTACGTTGCCGGGCGGTAACTGACAGATATGCACGCTGGAGACCGCTGCGCCCTGGAACACCGGCAGGGTTGGCAGAACGATCTCCCGAGGGCACTGGGGGAAGACGGGCACCGTGTAATGCGTAATGTGTAATGTGAACCTCTCTGCCCCAGAAGGGCCTGCCCTCGCTAGTCCTACACTCAAATGAGGACCTCTTCGCCTGAAGGACGGTCCACAGATCCGGCTTAGGCTTTGAGGCCCCCAACCCAGAGCGCTGCTTCTGCCTCCGGTCCCAACGCTGGGGAACACGGGTGGCAACGCTCTGTTTTTGCATCTCCCTATGTGAGAAGCTGGTACGCGGTGGGGACTGCTGCCGCCCAGCAGCCCCCAGAGCTGAAATATGGTGAGGGAGGAACCGCTGAAACGCTGCCGCTTGTCTACGGGCCTCCTGGTCCCTGTCGACGACTGAATTGACAGCGTCGCCGAACAGGCCAGGCAGGGTTGGCAGAACGATCTCCCGAGGGCACTGGGGGAAGACGGGCACCGTGTAATGCGTAATGTGTAATGTGAACCTCTCTGCCCCAGAAGGGCCTGCCCTCGCTAGTCCTACACTCAAATAGTCAGGACCTTTTGGTCGAAGACCTCTTAGCCTGAAAGACGGTCCGCAGATCCGGCTTAGGCTTTGAGGCCCCCAACCCAGAGCTCTGCTTCTGCCTCCGGTCCCAACGCTGGGGAACACGGGTGGCAACGCTCTGTTTTTGCATCTCCCTATGTGAGAAGCTGGTACGCGGTGGGGACTGCTGCCGCCCAGCAGCCCCCAGAGCTGAAATATGGTGAGGGAGGAACCGCTGAAACGCTGCCGCTTGTCTACGGGCCTCCTGGTCCCTGTCGACGACTGAATTGACAGCGTCGCCGAACAGGCCAGAAGACGCAAGCGGGGCGTCGAGGAGGAAGACCCTCTCTGTCTCTTTCATATCAGACACAACCACAAATGCCTCTCTGCTGCCACCATAGCTGCCATGGACCGCCCAATGGCGCGGGCGGTCTCTTTGGTGGCACGGAGAGAGAGATCAGCGGTTCTCCTTAACTCTGCAATATTATCAGAGCTAAGCTCCTCGCCCTCATCCAGCTCTTTAAGCAGGTCGGCCTGATACGCCTGTAACACAGACATCGTGTGCAGACACGCACCGGCCTGACCCGCTGCCGCGTACCCCTTGCCCACCAGCGCTGATGTTGTACGAAGCGGCTTGGAGGGCAGTGCCGGAGCATTTAAAGAAGATTCCATGCCTAGGGACAGATAGCTAGCTAGCATCTGTTCAACCCAGGGCATCACCTTATAGCCACACTCAGTCAGCCCTGCCACATTACCATAATAATCTGAGGCAGGGATGAAGAGGCGGGCCGAAAAAGGCCTGGCCCACGACCTCGACACCTCGGTGTGAAGGTCGGGGAAAAATGGCAAACTCCGGCATGGAGCTTCGCGCGCAGGAAGCGTTCATCCAACCTTCTTCGCTCGGCTCAGCCTGCTTCTCGGCAGGCCAATCGATTTTTAATTTGGCCACGTCACGAGTAAGCACCTCCACTAGCTCCTCATATTGGGGCGATTGAGGGGGCG
>NW_015505622.1:7896-11953 GCF_001515645.1 Sinocyclocheilus grahami
CAGAACGGGCTTCCGAACCCAGAGATCGGGCACTGGATCTGGTGGGTGAGGATGGAGATAGGGACTCGCCCGTCTCCATTCCCTCCGCCAGATCCAACTGCGAACCCCACGAATGCAGCCGCCACTCCGACTCGACGGAAGCGGGGCCAGCACCGCGAGGAACGCTGGCAAAGGCTCCCTCCTCAAAGAGAGCCCTCCGGGAGCGAAGCGTACGCATTGGGAGGCACTCGCAATGCGGGCAGCCGGCCCCCTCAAAAGCCGACTCTGCATGCCTCGCTCCCAAGCAAACCACGCACAGGCTGTGTGTATCCCCACTCGTGATGTAACGTGGGCAGGGAGGAACACACAACCTATAACGTGGCTTGCACTCGCCCTTTGCATGCTTTGTCTTAGAGTGAGCTTTAGACATAGCTGCTTATAGACTTTCTCTCACAATAGACAGACAACAATAAATATCACTGACACACACAGAGCGCTTCGCTGAATGACAGAAAGCTGACGCTGGCTCCACCTCACGTGCTTTTATAGCTTCCTGGTCATGACGTCACCCACCCGTGACGTCCCGCTCAGCTATTGGACTGATTTCACATGTGATTCAGAGCGTGGTCACAGAAGGCGTTCCCCTAACGTTTTCCGACGCAGCTCGAGTTCCTGAAGAGGAACCTCAGTGTTTGAAAGAAACAAATTCATCATTAAGGCATTTTAACTTTAAACCTTCACTTCTTGCCAAAACACCAGCCAATAATTCATAATAACACTACCTCCAGTGAAATAGTCCATCCCCTGTTGTCCTTTCACATAATAATCCACCAACATATTGGTTTTGTACTGTTTTGGGACTTGATCTGTGCATATTTCTCTCATGAATCAGGCAACTCGAATTTTTTCACTGGAGAAAGCAATATTATAAAGGGCTCATATTTTAGCCTGAAGCAATGGTTTGAAGGTAAAAATGTCTTAATAATGGATTTGTTTATTACAAATAGCTTGTGTATTACTTGTGGATTACTGTGATGTTTTTATTTTCTTTTTGGATTCTCATTCTAATAATTTACTGCAGAGGATCTGTTGGTGAGCAAGTGATGTCATGCTAAATTTCTCAAAATCTGTTCATATGGGGAAAAACAGTCCATCTACATCTTGGATCTTGCTATATTGCAGAAAAAAGTCAAGTTTCCGTAAAGAAGTAACTTAAAGGGGTCACAACATGGATTTTTTTCTCATGGATGTTCCTTGAGGTTTACTTATAATGTTAATTAAGTTTTTTTACACACACACACAAAAAAACAAATGTGGAAAAATTATTATTCTCAACCCTCGTTCTGAACCTCTCTCAAAAAATGGGCTGTTTTTAAGGGGCGGGTCCTTAAGGCTTGTGAGTATTCTGCAACTGTTATGATTGGCTAATGTCATTGCATAGGAAACAGTATCAACGCCTCCTCGCTATTGCATGTTACTGTTTTGACAACATTATCAAAATAAAACGGTCATTTACAGACAAAACGTTATGAAATCATTTACTTATAATGTGATGCAGCTGCAGTCAGATCTAGTACCGCTTCATCTTTCAACAAATGTTTCTTTGTGAACTCTCCATGATACTGTGCCTTGTTTACAAAACAAAATGCTCCGATCAATCCTCTGACATGATCCGTGATGCCATTAAAAATAAACTATCCACTTGTTCCTTATGATGTGATTCTTCTGATATCTGTACAAAGAGCGAGTGAACGCCAGTGGCTAGGGTCTTTGGTGAGAAGATGACTGCTCTGGAGGCAGTATTTATGGCTTTATGCAAATGTTTGTGCCCAGGTGACGTCACCTTGTCCCTCGGATCCGAAATGAGCCAATTGATTAAATAAATGCTTTGTTTATAATGAGGACGTTTTAAGCTATGAAACTTGCAGGGTGTTTTAATGGTACACAAAGACCTCTTTAGGTGCTTTCGCACCACATAGTTCTAGGAACTAGCCAGCATGACAGTTCCTAGAGAAGGAACCCTGGGGCTGTTTTCCTGGTTCCATTCGCACCCCTAGCAGGAACTCTGAAGCGGCTGACAGCGATGTCTTTATTCGCAATATTTACAAACATCAACAATTAGTGAATAGAGAACGCCATGATCAGAGCTGTTTTTGTTGTGTATCGCGTGCTTTGTGATATCGGAGATGAAAATTAAATGCACAATTTATGCAATTAAAAGAGCACGAATATCTGACTAAATCTCCTATGACAACTTGCCGTGTTAATATCGAGACTGAGAAAAGAACATAACGTCGCAGACAACAGGTAAATGCTGTTATCGCTGTTTTCCATGTTCGTGGAGTACAAGGCTTTTTAAAAATGCTAGCTGGTGTTTCATATGCCTTTAGCCAGTAAGAGTACACTACATCACTAGTAATTCTTATAGATTGTCATGACCCCTTTAAGATGCCTCATATCAGTATATCAGTATTAAGAAAGCATGTATAACATTGTATATGGCATTTGTGGCTAAACTTGCCCCAGGTTAAGGGTAACTTGTCTTGAACCATTTGAAGAGGTTAAGTAACCTGGGGACCATTTATTTATTTGTTTGTTTAATTTTTTTATTTTATTTATTGATATTATTTTATTTTTCATTCATTTATATATGTTTTGGTTCGTTGTACGTAGAAAGAAACAGTTTTACTTGTACATTACATAAAGTAGAAGCTTTTCAAGATGCTATGACAACAGTTATTCTAATTACAGTTATTTCTCAGTGGGCTAAAAAATAAACAGTTAACAAATCTTCAAACATATCAGAGTGATTAAAAACTAAATGATGCAGTACAAAATTACATTATCACATACAAAGTGTACTAATCTTTTTAGAATATTTTTCAAGTTAACAAAACAGTAACACAGCAAGAACTAAAAATGAACAATTGCTAGTTACTTAAAGCTGTAATGGTCTGGAAATGTTCCTATCAAATGGATACCACTTTATCTAAGGATCAACAAAAGCTCACATTCTCTTCTACTCAGTAGTCTGGCCTTCTATCTTAATTTCCAGGTCTTTCACATTCCATTGAGAAGAGGGTCAGAGAGGGATTTCATGTCTCTTCTCTCTTCTTTTACCAGGCAGTGATTGCACTGGATACTATAAATTGTCACAGGGAGGCTCGCTGTTAAATAATGCTGTGCAGATTTTTATATCCTTAGTGTGTTTCCTATGCGTGCTGGCAGAGTAGCATGATGGAGTACGTTAATTAAGATCCCATTCTGAGGGATGTTTTCCTGCACACAGAGCTGATGTGCCAAACAGGCTAGAAAAGTCAGTGACATCCCATTTACCGCTCTCTCTATGTCTCTTTCTCTCCCTGGAATGAGAAATGACACTGTGTGACCTTTGCTGTAAGGGTTTACTTCTAAATCATATACATTTATGATTGAAAATTGCATTAAACTGAATAAAATTGAAAACTTCATATCCAACATTTTATGTGCATTTTCACATTTCATTTGACAAAATTACAGCTTGATTGGAAATGACACACAATAGATATATTCTGATATTTATGTTGAATTATTTGTTTTCTTTATGCTATTCATTTCAAGCTTTGAAACAGTGAACAAAACATTTAAAGCAGCGAAATTAAGGTTAAGGACAGCTGAGGGGCTATACTATATGTCACAGTCTTCAGCCGGTGTGCCGCTGATGAAGCTGTAGCGCTCCCGGTGGTGGCCGAAGAGGTTCCAGCGCCCCCAGAGGCGGCTGATGAAGCTGCAGCGCTCCTGGTGGTGGCCGAAGAGGTTGCAGTGCCCCCAGAGGCGGCTGATGAAACTACAGCGCCCCCGGAGGTGGCCGAAGTGGCTGTAGCACCCCCGAAGGTGGCTGACGAAGCCGCAGCGCCCCCAGAGGCAGCTGATGAAGCTGTAGCGCTCCCGGTGGTGGCCGCAGAGGTTGCAGCGCCCCCGGAGGCGGCAGACAAAGCTGCAGTGCCACCCTCTCAGAAACGGAGGAGGAGGAGGAAGAAGGCTTCTTCCGTCCTTCAAGGCCGGGAGGCCTTCCTAGATCCTGGTGCCCTGCCCAAGC
>NW_015505622.1:12530-13617 GCF_001515645.1 Sinocyclocheilus grahami
TGTCACAGTCTTCAGCCGGTGTGCCCAGGAGGGCCACCAGATGACTGTGTTCTGGGAGCACATGGCTTGTGTTGTGTTTGTCTGTTGCCATGTGCTCTCTCCTGTCTATTGTCTGGCCCCTCCCATCTTGTTACCTCGTTATTGTTTTAGTTGCTCCACCTGTGTCTCCCTCGTTAGCCTCCTCGTTTGGTTCCTATTTATTCTCCTTGTGTCTGCCGTCCTGTGCTGATCCGTCATTTTTCATGGTGTGTGTTTCGTGTCTGCATGTGTGCAGCTTTAGGCCTGCCTGCCTGTCTGTTTTTCCCCTTCGGGGTGGTTTGAGTTTGTTTTTGTTTAATTTTTTGCTAAAATAAAATACCATTTCTCCAGCAATTGAGTCCTCGCTTCATCTCCCCGCACGTACCGTGACACTATAGACTTTACTGTACTATAAATTTGTAAAATGTACATACTAAAAAGATGTTCTGAATGAAAACAAACAAACAAACAAAATAAATGAAAAAATGCCTGTTTAAAACAAGACAAAAAAAAAGGTTTTGTCCACCCTTTTTTTAAATTTTGAAAACTTTTGAAAATTTGAAAGCTTTATTTTCCCCCTGTAAAATGGCCCATATTTAAAGAAACATGCACATGACATTACTTCCTTTGAATGTGTTTAAGCATAAAATTAAAAGACTTTTTGCATAAAATTAAAAGGCAAGTGCAATGAGAAGTCTTTACTCCAGCAGTGGAGGCCATCACCTGACATGCTCCCCTGCGATAACTGCCAACAAACCACCAAATTGATTCATCCCCCCCATCCTCCACCCTGTCCAGGCTTGCTTTTGATAAGGTGGCTCTAGATGATTGAGGTGAGTTTTAATATATGCTGTTAGCAGGGGACATGGTCTCTCAGTGTGCTTTAGCAGAGAAAATCACCTGTGAAACGTACAGAAACAGCAGCTGCGGGTGGTAAAATATGATGTCCACAGGCTCCTTCAGGCCTTCAAGAGAATTAAAGCCTGTCAGAATACCTGCCACGCTAAAGAGAATTTTTTAAGGCTGAGAAAGACATAGCCTAAATTCCTCTAAAATGTGATTAGATGTG
>NW_015505622.1:15520-15981 GCF_001515645.1 Sinocyclocheilus grahami
TATGTTAGTTTGGAATGACATGAAGGATAGTAAACATTGATAGAATTCTAAATTTGGGATTAACTATTAATTTAAGAAACACACATTCACATCAGATTTTCAAAAGCTTGACTCCTGAGAAAAAAAAACACCAGTGTCAAATATAAATTCCATCAGCAAAAAGCATTCAGCCTTGAAATTCTGTTTTCCAATATAATTCACAACTTTATATGCTTGTACAGTCCTGAGACAGCCATAAAGTTGCTTCCAGTGAGAAGGACGTCATCGTGAAGACTGCACATACCCAGAAGAGACAGATTTTTGATGGGAGAGCGGGCTGTTTCCCCAGCCTGTCTTTCCATCACTAATTTGTGTGCTGACAGCTTTATTGCCATGCCACAATTCTTTAAGGGGCCAAAAGAAAACAAGTTAAAGCACTTAGAGACCCTGCAGTGTTTGGAGGAAGAATGTTGTGTGTGTCA
>NW_015505622.1:22270-22683 GCF_001515645.1 Sinocyclocheilus grahami
ACTTCCAGGCAGGTGTGTTGAGGCAAGCTGGAGCTAAACTCTGCAAGACAGAGGCCCTATAGGACCAAGTTTGGACACCCCTGCTTTAACAGCATCGTAGCTTAAATTAACTAGCGAAATCTTCTGGCTTGAGCAACCAGCCTATTTGCTTTGTCTTGGTTAGCTTTGACAGTGAGAGAGCCTGGTTCCAATACAAAAAACAATGTGTTATTTCTAGCATATTTATTAAAAATCTGATTTCCATGAAAGACAAGTGATTATTGAATGAAATTCATGGTGGGTATCTTGATTGTTTGGTGTGTTTAGGGCATGACTCTGGATTGTGTGGAGATCTCTTTGGCACGTGTGTTTGAGAGCGGCCAGGCCTATGTTGCTCTGTCACGGGCCCGGAGTCTAGAAGGCCTGCGTGTGAT
>NW_015505622.1:25169-31893 GCF_001515645.1 Sinocyclocheilus grahami
TCAACTCACTCGTGTCCGGGATGCCTCAATCATAAAAACCGTTTTTCCCCGAAATAAAACACTCTTTTTATTTTTATTTTTCTCACTGCTCTGCTCAGACGCACGAGAGTGCCCCCTAATGACGGATAGGCATAACCACCGGCAATTCTTATGATGACTACTCTTTGTTACCCGGCCACAAACGCAACACGTTGTTTTTGCCCCCATTTTTCATGAGCTGAACTCAAAGATCTCAGACTTTTTCTGTATACACAAAAGGCCTATTTCTCTCAAATATTGTTCACAAATCTGTCTAAATCTGTGTTAGTGAGCACTTCTCCTTTGCCGAGATAATCCACCCACCTCACAGGTGTGGCATATCAAGATGCTGATTAGACAGCATGATTATTGCACAGGTGTGCCTTAGGCTGGCCACAATAAAAGGCCACTCTAAAATGTGCAGTGTTCTGGTGTCAATATCTGGCCAGTCAGTATCTGGTGTGACCACCATTTTCCTCATGCAGGGCAACACATCTCCTTCGCATAGAGTTGATTGTGGCCTGTGGAATGTTGGTCCACTCCTCTTCAATGGCTGTGCGAAGTTGTTGGATATTGGCAGGAACTGGAACGCGCTGTCGTATACGCCGATCCAGAGCATCCCAAACATGCTCAATGGGTGACATGTCCGATGAGTATGCTGGCCATGCAAGAACTGGGATATTTTCAGCTTCCAGGAATTGTGTACAGATCCTTGCAACATGGGGCCGTGCATTATCATGCTGCAACATGAGGTGATGGTCGTGGATGAATGGCACAACAATGGGCCTCAGTCACGGTATCTCTGTGCATTCAAAATGCCATCAATAAAATGCACCTGTGTTCGTTGTCCATAACATACGCCTGCCCATACCATAACCCCACCGCCACCATGGGCCACTCGATCCAAAACGTTGACATCAGCAAACCGCTCACCCACACGACGCCATACACGCTGTCTGCCATCTGCACTGTACAGTGAAAACACCTTGGTAGAGAAATGAACATTCAATTCACGGGCAACAGCTCTGGTGGACATTCCTGCAGTCAGCATACCAATTGCACGCTCCCTCAAAACTTGCGACATCTGTGGCATTGTGCTGTGTGATAAAACTGCACATTTTAGAGTGGCCTTTTATTGTGGCCAGCCTAAGGCACACCTGTGCAATAATCATGCTGTCTAATCAGCATCTTGATATGCCACACCTGTGAGGTGGATAGATTATCTCGGCAAAGGAGAAGTGCTCACTAACACTGATTTAGACAGATTTGTGAACAATATTTGAGAAAAATAGGCCTTTCGTGTACATAGAAAAAGACTTAGATCTTTGAGTTCAGATCATGAAAAATGGGGGCAAAAACAAGTGTTGCGTTTATAATTTTGTTCAGTGTAATTCAATTCAATTTTATTTGTATAGCGCTTTTCAGATTACAAATCTTTGCCAAGCAGCTTTACAGAAAATTAAGTTTCAACAATATATTTAGTAGTAGTAGATATTATAGTCAAATGTAAGTAAAAACAACATAAATAACAGTTGAAACTGCAAATATGTAAATATTCTCATGACTCTTTTGAAATTTGCAAAAAACAAAAACAACAAAGTGTAGACTTCTTGTGATTTCTGTCCATCTTTTACCAGGGGGCGTTTGATGGACAGAGAGCTATGGAAGCCCGTTTCCGCCACTAAATAAAAAAATATAATTCTGTAAGTCATAATAATGAGAAACTAAGTCATTATTATGAGAAACTAAGTCATAATAATGAGAAACTAAGTCATAATAATGAGAAACTAAGTCATTATTTCGAGAAACTAAGTCATAATAATGAGAAACTAAGTCATAATAATGAGAAACTAAGTCATAATAATGAGAAACTAAGTCATAATAATGAGAAACTAAGTCATTATTATGAGAAACGAAGTCATAATAATGAGAAACTAAGTCATAATAATGAGAAACTTTCTCATAATAATGAGAAACTAAGTCATAATAATGAGAAACTAAGTCATAATAATGAGAAACTAAGTCATAATAATGAGAAACTAAGTCATAATAACGAGAAACTAAGTCATAATAATGAGAAACTAAGTCATAACAATGAGAAACTAAGTCATAATAATGAAAAACTAAGTCATAATAATGAGAAACTAAGTCATAACAATGAGAAACTAAGTCATAATAATGAAAAACAAATAGGTGATGGGCTCTGATTGGTTAGCTAGCCCAGTGTGTTGTGATTGGCTAAACCGCCTCTAGTGCACGTCTAATCGTCCAGCCCCTCACCTCAGCGGCATGTGCTTCGGTTGTATTGTAAACAACGGCGTCATTAATATGCTTATCAGTTTGAGTCAGATTGAGAAGCAGAGGATATTATTGAAGAGGATCGTGCAGAACCTGTGCAAGCACGGCTTTTAATGGTAGGCCTATGTTTCTGGTTCGTTGTTGTCTCATACTTTTAGATATGCAGTTATTTGTAAATGCTACTGCTTATGTTAGCTTTTAATATATGGTTTTATCCTGATTAAAGCTTTAATACAGTATGGCAACTGCACGCGCGTTCTTGTTTAATGCTTCTCCTAGCTATGTGAAAATGTGAACAGTTCATTATTGGAGCTGAGCTGAATGAGAGCGAGAGTTGCAGAGTGTGTGCAGTCAAGACGCGTTAAAAACGGGTGCGCGCAAGAAAACTTGTCCGGAGTTCTATGCATTATCAACCCATACAAGTTCAGTGACTGCGAGCTGCATTGCACACGGGGCTGTAATATTGGCTATCATTAAAAGTATATGAATGGCGGCAATACCGGCGTATTTAAGAAGAATAGTGTAAGCAGCACTACACACCCACATGAAAACAGCAGCGCAACTGGTGTTTATCATAATAAAGGCAAAGTATCATTTGAATTCCGTGAGTGGAGGACGAGAGCGCCGGAGTTTATGCGGTTAGAAGAAATCTCTAGCATTAATTCTGATCATGGCTTGTCTTGCAAAATGAAGCCAGTTTGACGTTCGTCGTAAGAGAAGTCACACTGCAGGACTGCGCCAAATCTTCTGACACTGCCAGAATTTCGTCGGAGGTAAAATTTGATCGCAACGGCCATTAATCGGCTGTCGGTGAACATGTCAAACTAACGATCAAAGACTACAGATTTTAGCCTAGGATTATAGAAATCTTTTAGGATTTTCAAAATTTGTCTTAGACGACCAAATCGTGGCCAAAATCGCACAGTGTGAGCCGGGCTTTGGAGTGTAGAAGCGGACAGCAGTGATAGTGTTTTCTATTTTAGCTACAGCCTTCATTTTAGAGCTAACACATGTATAGTAGTAGTATATTTTTATTTAATGCCATGTCAGCATCTTAGGCTATTTTCATGGCAAAAACAAATAAAAAAATGCAAATATAACAAATACAATCAAACCAGTAAACAAACAAACACAAGTTATATTACACAAGATTTTTTACATTAACACATAATAAAAAATCCTAAAACTTTTTCTGGCAAAATTATACTAAACTCTTTAAGTGAGTTCACAATACATGTATATTTAAAGATCCCACTGGAATGGGTTGACAAGCGTTGTTTTCTTACCTACTGTATGTTGACATTTCTTATTAAACAGTTTTATATTATGTCAATATAAAGTCATGTTTTACAATTTCCTGTGAGTCTGTGATGTATATCACACATCTCTCCACTTGGTGGTGCCTCTGCTCCACTGACTTATAAGGTGATGTTTGCCATATAAGCCAGACTTGAGGAGTCAGGAATGATTAATTGTTTCCAAATAAATGCAAGGCTGTAGGGAAAAAAGTTGCTGGATAAAAAAGCAAGGACATCTTGTGCTCCCTAGAAGACTTTCAGGCAGCAATGTGTTTGTGTGTGTATGTGTGCATCGTTTGTGTATTGTCACTATTGTGCATGGTGTTTGTATGTTTCACACTTTTAAAGGTTATCTACAGTAATTTTAAAGGTTATTTGCTCTATATACCAGCTGTGCAAGTTCCAATCAAATGCAACTCTGCATTTAATACTTTTAAAACCCATACTCACATGTGCTCTTGGCAGGAACATCTGAAGTTAGAAGTGTTATTTCAGAGGCTGCATGTGCATCTAAGCTGATATATAATATTCATATAACTGTATGATAAATTTACCTTTCAGATTAATCTCTTTTTCTATGATTCTGTTTTGTCTGCCATTGGTTATTCAATTATTAACTAAATTGTTAAAACACAAATTTAAATAGAATAGTTCATCATCATCATCCTGTATATGTTAAATATATATAAATATGCTACAATTTAAACGTCAATATACAATGTGGGCATCTGCCTCAATCTTACCCCATGTGTGTGTGTGTGTGTGTGTGTGTGTGTGTGTGTATACGTATGTATGTATATATATGTATGTGTATATATATATATATACAGTGGGTACGGAAAGTATTCAGACCCCCTTAAATTTTTCATTGCAATTATATTGCAGCCATTTGCTAAAATCATTTGTTAATTTTTTTTCCTCATTAATGTACACACAGCACCCCATATTGACAGAAAAACACAGAATTGTTGACATTTTTGCAGATTTATTAAAAAAGGAAAACTGAAATATCACATGGTCCTAAGTATTCAGACCCTTTGCTGTGACACTCATATATTTAACTCAGGTGCTGTCCATTTCTTCTGATCATCCTTGAGATGGTTCTACACCTTCATTCGAGTCCAGCTGTGTTTGATTATACTGATTGGACTTGAGTAGGAAAGCCACACACCTGTCTATATAAGACCTTACAGCACACAGTGCTATTTGTATGACAGCTCTTCTCAGAGACCATCCCTTGCGTAGCCGTGAGTAGCCATTAATAGAAATATTATATTGAAAATTAGGTGTCTAAACAGGTGACCTTCACACTCCCACTGTTCTATCGTGACTGGCTGATATCACATGGCTTCTCATGCATCTCTCTGACTGAATCTGGTGGCTTTGCTACTGGAGATTGAAGACTCAGAAGGTATTAAGTGTGATTTCAGAGGCTGCATGTGCATCTAAGCTGAGGACACCTCTGGTAGGTGAGAAATGTCACAGTCAGGTCTCGTGAATCATGCACAAAGTGTTTCAGTAGTATAAGCACTCTTAAAAAAAGGGCTTTAGACAGTATGCTCATGAGCTTCATATAGGTCAGGGTTAAAAGGAAAACCAATTATTTTAGTAGGTTTTTTTTCTTCATTCCAGTTTGTTATTGTGGTATTATAGGCTAATCGGGTAAACTGGATCCCAGGTAAAAACAAAATGTGGTTGATTGCTTTTTAATTGTTTAACCCTAATGTATCATATTTGATATGGTCTCCATGATCAAAACTTGCTATAAATATCAGCAATATTTTTTGCTCAGTTTGAGCTTCATATTCGTGTCATATTAAATGAGCCATAAAAGCTCGATGCATCAAATGACACTCAATAAAAAAAATATAAAAACTCTGATTTGATTTTAACTCTGATCAGACTATGAATCCGTCCAGTCACAAGATATTAAACATTTGATATCTTGAGATTATTTTAGAACAGGTAATGTTTTAATTTGTTGTGCATCTCCTAGCAATGATACACATTTCTACATGAGTTTGTTGTGTTCAGAAAAACTAGTGTTTGGATTTTGAAGGTGGTATTGTCACAGTCTTCAGCCGGTGTGCCCAGGAGGGCCACCAGATGACTGTGTTCTGGGAGCACATGGCTTGTGTTGTGTTTGTCTGTTGACATGTGCTCTCTCCTGTCTATTGTCTGGCCCCTCCCATCTTGTTACCTCGTTATGGTTTTAGTTGCTCCACCTGTGTCTCCCTCGTTAGCCTCCTCGTTTGGTTCCTATTTATTCTCCTTGTGTCTGCCGTCCTGTGCTGATCCGTCATTTCTCATTGTGTGTGTTTCGTGTCTGCATGTGTGCAGCTTTAGCTCTGCCTGTTTGTTTTTCCCCCTCGGGGTGGTTTGAGTTTGTTTTTGTTTCATTTGTTACTAAAATAAAATACCATTTCTCCAGCGATTGAGTCCTCGCTTCATCTCCCCGCACGCACCGTGACAGAACGGATCAGCCACATGGGGACTCAGCGGAGAATGGGCTCATCCCGACTACCGGTCTCTACTCTCGCCAGCCCCCTCTACCAGCACATGCTCCAGCTGGAGACCCTGAGCTCCCTCCGCCAACGAGGGACCGAGCTGAGGGAGTTTGCCCTGGAGTTCAGGAATGCGGCAGAGGGGCTGGGCTATAATGACGCGGCGCTGAAGGACCTGCTGAATTATGCCCTGGATAAGCCCATTAGCCCCTGGAGCATGCTAGGATGCAGTCAGGTATCGTTTGAAGGGTTTGTGGAATTCCTGGCACGTTCTTCAGCTAAGGGGGCTGCAGCGCCTCCTGTGATGGCCGACCAGACTGCAGCGCCCCCGAAGGTGACCGAGGAAGCTGCCGTGCCCCCAGTGGTGGCCGAAGAGGGGGCAGCTCCCCCAGAGACAGCCGATGAAGCTGCAGCGCTCCCGGTGGTGGCTGACGAGGTTGCAGCGTCCCCGGAGGTGGCAGAGGAAGCTGCAGGGCCACACTCTCGGAAACGGAGGAGGGGGAAGAGGAAGAATGGGTCCCCCTCGCCACACCTAGAGGTGGCCGGAGAAGCTGCAGCGCCCCCAGAGGCGGCTGATGAAGCTGCAGCGCTCCCGGTGGTGGCCGA
>NW_015505622.1:32774-46798 GCF_001515645.1 Sinocyclocheilus grahami
GTACTGCTTTTGACATTTTTGCAATAAATTATTGTATTGCATTTATCTGTCTGTCATGTTTTTCTTATACTGTACAGAAATGTTTAAGCTTATAGGTAGGAGTGGAATTAGCGACTATAAATTATTTTAATGCTATATTGTTACTAAAATGGTTATTTTCCTGCATATTTCGGTTATTTGCGTTTTATATCCTTTTATATTCACTATATGGGTAGGTTAAGGGGTCTAAAAATCTAAATTGCGTATTAATAAAATGATAAAAATGCATATTCGCTATAAAATGGGTAGGTTTACGTTTGGGGGTAGGTTAAGGGGTCTAAAAATCTAAATCACTTATTGATAAAATTATAAAAATGCATTGATACGAATATCTTGATGATATAAAAGATACGTAAATATTTTTAAGTTTTTTAGCTGAAAATACGTAGCGATTTGTACATTTTAAACATTGAAATACATCTAAATTGTACGTTTTAGCATTAATAAAAACGTACAAAAGTGTACGTTTTATGCTTGTAAATGTTACGTATTAATATCTACGTATAAACATGAGACCAGGCTGGTATTTCAGCTTTAAGATGCAAAATGTTCCAGATCTTATGTTGATAATACAAAGTCTAACTTGCACGTCCGTCCATGGATACCAGGCAGCACAGCTTTAAACTGAGCAAACAAGGTTTATACACCTAGAAAAGAAGCTTCACTTCAAATGAAAGGTGAAAAAAGTGCTTTACATATCTACTTTTAACTTCTCTGGAATAGTTTGCATGATTTGCACACGTTTTTCTTTGCTTTTTCAAACTGGAAAAGATAAGCATATCTGGAGCAGAAGTATTTGACCTGAAATATTCATACTGCAAACCTTATACAAAGAGCAAAACAGAAGAACGTGCGCTTAAGCTGTTTTCCAGGAAGAGATTTCAACCGTTTAAAATTAAGCATCATGTTTCATGTCTTATGCAGTAAGAGTCACTTTTAGAGCCATTCTCCCCTGGCTTCATGAAATTAAACCTGCTTTTCATTTAGAGTGCTGCACCGAGAATGATGTGATTCATCTTGTCAACCATTTAAAGAGCGCAGGAGAGCACGAGATAGGTGCATTAGTCAACCCTTCTCCCTTAAACTGCAGCTCCATGGACAGATGTGCTTTCCAGCTACTGGAAAACAGCAAGAGACATAGTTAATACTTAATGCAGCAGTGCAAACGAGAACCTGCTAGATCTACAGACAAAAGCATGTAAAGAGATTGACATGTAAGGTCAGCAAATACAGCAATCCTTCATCCTCTTGTGTACATGAGATGGAGACAGAAGTGTTGAGAGTCCTTTCCCTCACCTTTACACCAGACACGTTAAATCAATATCAGCCACCGTGGATATTGATGTACACCTTTGTGAAACTATTTACAGGCTGTGTTCTGTGTTTTAACCCATGAGGAAACAGCATTTACTGCGGATGCCAAAAGCAGCACTGATGTTGTTATTCTGTGTTGAGGTGCAAGAACTAGGGCCAGAAGACTCGAGGAGATCTGACAAACCAAAGCAAACAGGGCTGGTGGGGGAAAGCTCCATCCAGAGAGAGCAGCAGAACTGAGCCGTGACTGAGAGAAGGGTGAAGTGGACCAGGGGGACATTAGTATTCAAATGCTTAAGCCTGCAGCCATCTGCTGGACCAAGGATTAGAGCACTTGCTCATTTGTTCAGTATTATGTTTTATTTAACAGCAGTACCATATATATATATATACAGTGCCTTGCGAAAGTATTCATACCCCTCCATTTTTTTCACATTTTGTTATGTTGCTGCCTTATGTTAAACTGCTTTAAATAACTTTTTTTCCACATCAATCTACACTCCATACACCATAATGGTAAAGCAAAAAACAGTTTTTTAACATCTTTGCAAATTTATTAAAAAAAAAAACTTTAATGATGCATAAGTTCCTTATTTGGAACAGTTGAAATTTAGCTCAGGAGCATTCATATTGTTTGTAGATGATACTACACTTCGAGTGAAGTTAACCTGTGGCAAATTCAATTGAATGGGTATGATTTGGAAAGGCACACACATCTTAATAAAAGGTCTAACGGTTTATAATGCATATCAGAGCAAAAATCAAGCGTTGAGGTCAAAAGAACTGCATGTAGAGCTCAGAAACAGGTTTGCGTCTGGCCACACATCTGGAGAAGAGTTCAGAAAAAATTCTGCTGCTTTGAAGGTTCATAGAAGCATGTCTCTGTTACCCTTAATGGAAGACGTTTGAAACAACCAGGACTCTTCCTAGAGCTGGCCTTCTGGCTAAACTGAGCAATTGATGGAGAAGGGCCTTTTCTAGACTGGTGACCAAGAACCTGATGGTCACTCTAGTTGAGCTCCATGATCATATGTGGAGATTGGAGAAACCTACAGAAGGACAAACATCACTGCAACACTCCACCGATCTGGGCTTTATGGCGGTGTGGCCAAACTCAATCCTCTCCTCAGTGGAGACACATGAAAACACACTTGGAATTTGCAAAAAAGCACCTAAATGACCCTCAGACTGTGAGAAACAATATTCTCTGGTCTTTGATGAACCTCAATTCCAAACATTATGTTTGAAGGAAACCAGGCACTGCTCATCACCTGCAGAATACCACCCCAAAAGTAAAGTGTGCTGGTAGAGGCCTCATGCTGTGGGGCTGTTTTTCAGTGGCACGGACTGAGGGACTCATCAGAGTAGAAGAAAAGCTCAGTGCACCAAAATATTGAGATAGCCTTAATGAAAACCTAGTCCAGAGCATTCAGAAACTCAGACTGAGCAGAAGGTTCACCTTCCAACAGGACAACAATAAAATATTTCTGGAGAAACCTGAAAATGTGCATCTGCCCCCATCCAACATGACAGAGCTTGAGAGGAGAAGAATGGCAGATAATTGCCAAACGACGATGAGCAAAGCTTGTCGCATCAAACAAAAAATACTTGAGACTGTAAAGGTGCTTTAGCTAATTATTTAGTTATGAATGTGTATAGTATGAATACTTATGCAATGTACTTATTTTAGTTTTTTTTATTTTTAATAAATTTAAGAAGTTGTTACAATTCTGTTTTTGCTTTGTCAATATGGTGTAAATGGGGTAATTTAAAGCAGTTTAACATAAGGCAAATACATAAAACGTGAACAAAATGAAGGGGTATGAATATTTTCGCAAGGCACTGTATATATATTATATATATATATATATATATATATATATATATATATATATACACACACACAGTACTATACTATATTATACTATATATATAGCCAGGATGAAGATGTCCACATTTTTCTTATTTTGTTGAAATATCTTTTTTTTTTTTTTCATTTATTACTGCCCTTCGGAAGCAACAGAAGATAATTGCATGTTTCCTGGAAGACAAATTAAGTACAATTTACCTTGATATTCAAATTCTTAATGCATCGTGTTTCCTTCTGGAGCATCAATGAATGTTTGAACCTTTTTTAATAGTTGTGTTTAAGTCCCTCAATTGTCCTCAGTGTGAAAAGATGCATCTCAAAATCATACAGTCACTGCTGGAAAGGGTTCCAATATGCAAAAGATTCTGGAAAACTGAAGACATGGAGGATTTTTCTGAAGAACAGTGCTCAGTTTAACTGTTCAGAACAAACAAGGGACTCATGAACAACCATCACAAAAAAAAAAACAGTCATAGATCATCCAGGTAACCACACACATTATTAAGAACCAAGTGTTCCCAAACTTTTGAAGGGGGTTATTTTAATAATTTCAATTATTTAGTTTTTGTCTTTTGGACTATATGTAAACATATTTTATGTAAAATATCGTACTTTTTTTCCCCGATTGTGCAAATTATTCTTTGTTACCTCTGAAGCCATACCATAGCTTAATGTGAGCTACAAATGAATATTTAAGTCCTTACAGTTCACACAAACTCTTTTCTCCGCTGTGGCTGTCAGTCATTCGTTCAGCCTTTAAACCCTGGTCGCGTTTGGTTACAGCAGTCAGCTCGGTAAAGCTCTCTCCAAGATTATTCTGTGTTCCCATTATACTTGATTTGTAAATACATGTCTATGATTTTGATACGATCTTCTTGCCGGAGTTTAATGTTGTTTTGTTACTTGCTACAGGGTGTCTGTGAGAACAAAACACGGGCGTAGAAAAGACTATACATTTTTTTTAACGTGCACAGTAACTGAAATTTAAAACTGTTAAAAGAAAGGCTCAATAACTGTTGCACAGATATAATACAGTACGCATCAATTTCTCTTCCCTTTGTGCTTTGCAGTTTTTAACACGAAGCGCTTACAATGCGCTTCGTGCTCATAGACTGTCAACCCTCTACATTGAGAGTAAATCACTCGCATATGCGACTAAATCTTCACTCTGGGCGACTAACTTTGTTGTATTTTCCTGTAAAAATAACAGAGTTCCTTTGGAATTCTTCAGCTTTTAAGAACTGCAGGGTTTTCCTGTAATAGGCATAAAGTGCACAAACGACAATCTCATTGGCTGGTGCTCACCTATTATCATCCCTGTTTTGATTTCAGCGAATCAGTTCGAGCAAACTCACACAACCTATTAATATTCATGAATCCAGTAGCTCATTAAACCTTAGTACGTTTTTATATTGTTCTTATTAGTAGAATTCATATAATATCTTATCAGTATTATTGTTCGTTTTTTTTTTTACAGGAACACTGAATGACCAAAAAAAGCACCAGCACCAGTCCTAAGTTCATGGTTACCAAGTTTTCTAATTACTAAACTTCTATTATTAAATAATACTTGATTATCATATTATAATGCTTGACTGCTTGACTGCTTGACTGACTGATATTAAGAGTGTACTTTCAGATATTTAAAAAGCTGTACCATTTTACATGTACTTTCAAAAAGCTGTACCATTTTACAAACATTATGTATGTTTGTAAAATGGCACAACTTTTATATATATATATATATATATATATATAAAGTATATAAATAAATATATATTATAGTATTTCAGTTTGGCGGGTAAACAAAAAAATATACTAGCCAATGGCGATTCAATTGCCAAGGCTGCCGAATTATCCACTAACCTAGCTTCTGATAAAATTTTTGTCATAGATTATAAATATACATTGGCCTATATTTTTTCATATTTGTTTATTTTATTTTTCTTTATAATAAAGTAGTCTGTATCTAGTAGATTGTGAAAGAATGATTATCAGTTCCACACACAGAGATATATAAATTCTACATTTATTTAAATGAGGGAAAAAAACTTCCCTGGTATCGGATTGGTATCGGTACCGGCCAATACCGAACCCTAGGTATCGGCATGGGGTCTATGAGGGGTGGCAACACCAAAGCAAGCCCCCATGTATAGTTTTGGGGGATTTATGGTCTGACATAAACAGTTGTGTCCACAAATATTGTATTACTATTAAGTAATCATCTATACCGTTTTAAAATGAAAAATAAATAGCAACATTTCAATATCCATCATGGCACCAAGTCAATACACAATATAAAACACTTCAACAGGTTATAAATGTTTCTGAGCTTGTATATCACTAATTACATAGGCTACTTAGATGGTATAATAACGTTTAGTGCAAGTTTAAGAGCAACAAAAAAAAATTTATTTCCTAACATTAGAAATAAATAAATTAATATTAAAGCACTGAAACTATTTGATTTTCTGTTATTAACAGAGGTGGGAATGTCTGTAATCACCCAGAACAAACTATCAACCATATACTCTAGCAACACCCCAGCAACTGCATAGCAAGAGCCTAGCGACCACCCAGAATATCCTAGCAACCAACTAGCAACACTTTAGCAAACATCTAGAACATCTAACTGACCAAACCATTTTCGTTTTTTAAACAAGACTTTAAGACACGCAGCATAAATTTGTCTTTAAAACATTTTTCAACCTAGTTATTAGTTTTTCTTACAGGTTTTTCTTTTTTTTCAACTGCTTACATTTTCAAAATTTTGCCTCTTTTTTTCAAAACTTTACACACAAATCCAAGAATTGCAGAATCTCTGTAGATCATGATTTACTCAGCTCTCTCCTCTCCGTTGTTAGGATGCAGAGATTCTGATTGGTGTGTCATCAGTTTTGCTACCTAATGTTTAACTTAGGCTACTCATTGCTAAACTTTTTGAGAAATGTGTCTTTGTTTTGAAAACTGAATTAAGGTTTTGGGGGGAAACAAGTGCCAACTAAAATCAGTTATATTAACAGTCGAGAAAACTGCAACACGAATATTCTTATTAGTTTCCATGATCGGAATCTTATTGATTTCATGTTATTGTTACGACTTATACCCATGATGAAAGTGGAGCGAGCGGTCGGAAAATCGTATCACCAAACAAATACACCATATCTACACCGGACGCGACAGTTGTGTGTGTATATATATATATATATAATTAACTTAAATGATTTTAGCAAATGGCTGCAATATAACAAAGAGTGAAAAATTTAAGGGGGTCTGAATACTTTCCGTACCCACTGTATGTTGTAGCGTGTTTGTTTTTGAAAGCTTGTGTGTGATGTCTGAGGGAAAAGTTTGTTTTTTCAGCAAGAGTGAATGGTTTTGAGTGTAGAGCTTCATTTTGACCTGAAAATAGGATGTTTGGGGAATTGGGTGAGATGTTATGGATTTGTTTTGAGAATACGAGGCATAGTTTCAAGAAATGTGTTTAAGCAATCGAGAAAAACTGTAATCTGAATATCACCATTTGTGATATTTGGTCAGTCAAAATTTTAGGTTAATTTAATCTAATTTTGTGTCTCTTAAAAAGAGTGATCTATGCCATTGTGTTGTTGTTTTTTCCTTTGTTAATGAGGGATTTTTACATATATCAATGTTTTTAGATTTGTGGAGTAAAAAAAAAAAAAGTTTTTATTTTAAAGTGAAAAGATCAAATCAGACTTCAAGATGGGCCCCCAGAACTGGCACAGAAAGCCCCAAGTGACATGTTTTTACCAGTGGTATGTATGTATACATGTATTTATTCATTTAGTAATAATTTTTTTTATTCTTATTGTAATTAATAAGATTATTTTTTTTCAAGAATTCAGTGCATTAAATATACACTTTAGATGTCTTCACTTTTCATCAAACCTATAGACAAACAAAGTGAAATCATACAATATTAATTTGTAGCAATAATATTATGACATAACTTGGGGCAATTCAATTTCAATAAAATTTTGGCAATTAAATATATAATATTCATATGCCTGTATTGTAGAATAAATTTACCTTTCAGATTAATCTCTTTTACAATGATTCTGTTTTGTCTGCCATTGGTTATTCAATTATTAACTCAATTGTTAAAACACAAATTTAAATAGAATAGTTGATATTTATATGAATCATCATCGTCCTGTATATGCTAAATATATATAAATATGCTACAATTTAAAAGTCAATATACAATGTGGGCATCTGCCTCAATCTTACCTTATGTGTGTGTGTGTGTGTGTATATATATATATATATATAACTTGAAAAAAAAAAACTTCTGTTTTCTATACTTCTACATTCAGTCAAAACACAATTTTATGTATAGCCTATATATACAGCCATATCTCACGTCTACTCGTGTGATATTGCGTTTATACAACAGTTTGATGGCACAAGTGTGTAAATACATAAACAAAATAACAATGGAGTGTCTTTAAAAGCCCTCTTTTGTGAGAACTACTTTCTTCCGCCACAGATTCAAATCTAAAGTTGACAGTTGAACAGCTGAGCCCAAGCCTCCATTACTAATTCCAAAACGTCACTTTAGAACTAGTAACAAAGGGATGTTGAGTTGCTTCATTGAAAGCTTATTGTATTACTGTATTAAAACCACATGATCACTGTATCATGTAGAGTATTATGAGAGAGAGATGGACTGAGCGAGTGTGATTAACGTAGCCTACCTGCATCTGATACAGCATTCATTTTTCAGATCAGTCTCATATTAACAATAAACATTAGTTTGAATGTCCACTGAGGAAAGAATTATCTTTGTCGTACCATTAATCTTTGAAAAGGGTTAGTTCACCCCCCAAAAAAATTAGCCTGTGTTTTACTCACCCTCAAAGCATCCTGGTCACCGTGATTTTGCCAAGTAAGACATGTTCCTGGATCGACATCTTTTGTTGATCCTGGATCAACATTACTGTCCAAAAATATAGACTAAACCCAATCCCTACCCCTAAACCTAACCCTACCCATAATTTATTCCTAAAATCAGTGTGAAATGATAGCTGATTAACAAGGGTGTAGAAGCACCTAACCCTGATTGTAAGCCTAAAACAGATATTTCCTGAAAAGTTGTCCCTCAATTCTGATTGGTTAATTGGAATGTTGTTCCAGGATCAACAAGGATGTTGAACCAGGAACATGTTGTACTTGGTGAAATCATGGTCACCAAAGCATCCTAGGTGTATATGACTTTCTTCTTTCAGACGAATCCAATCAGAGTTATATAAAAAATTGTCCAGGCCCATCCAAGCAGGCCCGGACTGGCCATCGGGAGCACTGGGAGAATTCCCGGTGGCCTGGCGGCTGATTTGGCCCGCTGCCCTGTTTTTTATTATTATTCATATTTTATATTTATGCCTTCTCAATATACCAAAGTGATAATTTCCGATTTTTTCATTCGATAATAAATCATAAATCGGTTAGTCTTGACTGTCAGCGCTGCACTATACAATCAGCTCACGTGTGTTCCGAACAGAACCGATGCGCGGGACTCGATCGATGAAGGAGAGGAAGCGGCCAGAAGAAGCAGTGAAATGTAGCAACATCACTGACCTGTTCAACATCACTGACCCCCCCCCCATATTACTGTAGTCACACCGAATTACTTTATTAACATTCACATAAAAGCAAATATCCATTAAAGCTATTAAAGCAGCGAACATTTTTGCTCTTTCTGATTAACATTATTTACATAAGAAATGCACGGATCCGTTATGCTGATGTACATTTGATATTTTCTTTACTGTTTATTCACTTAAAACAACCGACTGTGCTTACAAGAATACTTGTCAAGACAGCCATTGGTATTCACCTGCTGTCTGAGAAAGCTATCTGTTTGTGCACTTCAGGTGTGTGAGCGGTGCGCATAGAAACGCTATATCACAGTGCATGAGTACCGCACTGAGATGTCTTGGGCTTAAATGGCTTAAAATTACTTTAATGTTTAAACTGACAAGACTTAAAACACGTGAGAATGAAAAGCTTTCTCGAGGAAGCAGCACTGGCCTGATCGTTAAGACAGTTTTGGGGGGCTAAAGTGACATTGAACAATGAGGTAAGCAGGTGCTTTTTGTCAACAGTCCAGAAGACGTGAAATAAATTACGGTGCGCATCCGTAAGAAAATTTGCCTCACATGGCTCCGGGGGTGAATAAAGGCCTCCTGTAGCGAATCCATGTGTTTTTGTAAGATAAATATCCATATTTTAAACGTAATAAACACTTTTTCTCACTTCCGCTGACTGAGCCAGCGGTAAATTCAAGAAGATCTGGCCGAGGTGAGGCGCTCTCGGGTGGAATCATAAGCGCTGAACGGCTGCTGACAATCAGGAGCTCACATGTCCGAAAACGTCGAAGCAAATTTTTAAATAGATGATTTGATAGTATTAACAAACTGTATATTTGAACTATAAACAAGTACATTCTAGCCTGAAAACCTCTTAAAACTACATTCCGTGAAATATTTATAAAATGATACTGGATTGGGCGTCCACCATGACACTCGCTGTAAGAAGTACTGCAAGCGGAGTAATACGATTACAAAGTTTGAAATGGCTGTTGGAGTATGGCTGATATCACTCTAATATCGCACTCTTATCAGTCAATCAGATTCGGGGACCAGAAAGAACTGTTGTTCAAATGTTGTATAGGCTACACACACACACACACACACTTACTTCTATGATGAACATGTATTATCTATGATAATCATGTTTTGTATTTTTCTATATCTGAATTTAAAATAATATTTATTTATTTGTTTGTTTGTTTGGGTTAGTTCAGGCTGTTCTGTGGCGTGACTCACCAAAAACAATAATATTTATGAATGAATTGTGAATTTGTGAATTTTTGCAAAATACACCTGTGGAATGTTTTCTCATCTGCCTTTGCTTTGAAATGCATATGTGACGTTCACTGGTTATAGCCTATATTTTAAACATGCATTCTGAACACACAGAGGCAGGTGACTCACTCTTCACACTCATCTCTTTGCCCTGTGATCTTGAGAACTGTGGCACACAGATAAACAGCAGTGTGATATGTTCCTGCATCAGAGTGTACAGAAATAACTGGCAGATGAGGTAAGAACTCGGATTTGTTCCACATGCAAATATTGGTTTCTGAAACATACAATATTGTGCAAAATTAACACTTTTTTTCTTTTTGTAAAGATCAACATTCGTCAAACAGTTACAGGTTAACAATTCTGGAATTAAATGTATAGAAATCTCCAGTGCTATGCGATTAACGTAACATTAGCATTTTCATTTTCTTTCTTCAGTGGAAAACACACACACACACACACACAAACAAACAAAGATGCCTCAATGTTCAGTTCAAACTACCACCATGCTGCATATTTCACTGGTCAGTGATTAAGATGCAGGTATTTTGGGGAAAATAATGGGCAAAGTAGGCACACGTTTGGTAAACGTGTCCTTTTGTCTTTATTTTTTGTGCTGTAAAACTAGTTTAGCAGGACCTTCAGTGGTTTGGTAAACTCACTGTTTATGTCAACTCTCCCTGGTGTGCAAGCGCTTGAGAGTGTCTGGGCTTGTGCCATCGATACCAGATGTGAGACTATAATGAGAAAATTCTAGAATAGAGCAACAGAAGGCTTGACACGCCAGTCTTCCTTTATCGGCAGATGAACATATCACAGCACATTATGTTACCCTCAGCATCACCTTTTAGGATATTAAGGTGCCTATTGTGCAAGATCTAAAATTGTCTTTAATTACTCAAGAAATCTAAATAACACTGCAGCGATCTATCGAAATGACTGAGGAATTTTAAATAATTTGTATTGGGGGAAGTACCTAAGAAATGGGCCAACTTTCAATTAAGACTGAGCCAGCTACACTAATAGAAGAATAATTGTGAGCTTTGTGATATTCAGGAATCATTTTGCACATTCCTTTGTGAGCTTTGAAATGCCAGTTGACTATCTATTTTCCTTGGCTAACCTTATTAAAATAGTGTTTGCTTTTGAGAAGTCTCAGTGGGGATTGTAGCAAAATTATTCTTCAAACAAATAAGCACTCTCTCTTTCAAATATATACTCGCATCAAACTGTCATTTCCTCAGCAGGTTCTCGTAGTTAATTTATATTTCATGCAATTCAGTTGAATGAATTCGCTCTGCATTTTATGATGGATTCTTGTGCTTTACTTATACAGCAATATTGCATAATTCTGGCATGAAATAACAGCTAAAATTATGAGGTCATTATGATTATACTACATTAGCATACACAAACAAGAAACAACAAACTTGGCCATTAGCAGTTATGTCACTCAAAGTTCCTGAGGTGGAATTTGTAATTCGGTATCTGCATGCTCCATCTATCATATTTAAGTCAGACGCCTTTGGTGAGCTGTAACTCATCTGAGATAAGCTCTCATTAATTTCTCACACCCTCAAGTGCTTCATATTACTAGTGACAGCACAGGCATCTGCATTTTAAAGTCTCAAATTGCTGTCATGACAAAACATGTGAGGACCTAATTGTGCTTTTTCAGACTGATCCTGTGTAAGATAGCAAGACCAAATACCAAAGAAAATCTTAAATTCTTACTTTCCAAGAACCCTTAAAGATGACGTGGCATTAAACAATGAGCATCAACAAAAATGACCCTTTTTCACATGACCCTGTAAATCTGTGTTCAAATCATCTAAATCTGTTTTACACACCTCTGTGTTTCAGTGATCACGACTAAAACAAAATCTTCAGAACCAAGCTATTAATTCTGATTTTCTCATTCGGCACCACTTCATGCCTTAAAGGGGTCATATGATGCGATTTCAAGTTTTCCTTTCTCTTTGGAGTGTTACAAGCTGATTGTGCATAGACAAGATCCCTGAAGTTGCAAAGACTAAAGTCTCAAAACCAAAGCGATATACTTTATCAAAGTTAAGACTCTGCCACGCCCCCCTAAAACGGCTCGCTCTAACATGCCCCCACATATCTACCTCACTATGTGGAAATATTAACATAATGCGCCCAAATGTGCACGCAAAGAAAGAAGGCGTGGTTTCAGTAAACGCAGCTAGTGTTGAAGCAGCCATGTCAGGGAGACGCTGTGTGCTTCTAGGCGAAAGCAAAAGCACTTTATTTGGCCTTCCGAAAGTAGATGCATTAAGATGACTTACAACAGAACAGCAATGCATTTTATGGACGACCGTTTCGTGAACCTAGGAGAGGAGGTAATTCTGACTTTACTATGACAATCTGGCGCTTCTGAATCACACTGTAACTGATTTTTGTAATTTGAACAGTATTATACTGTAATATGTACAGTAAGATACTGTAAAATGTGTATACAGTATTTTACTGTAAACCGCAAAGGATTATGGGAAAATATATGGTCACTACTGTATTTCCTCACTACTGTAAATCAATTTACAGTAGTGAACTTGCCCGCGAAAAACTGACCAGTGGCAAGGGAGTTCTTTTTTGATTGTTTGGTGGAAGTGGCCGTGAAAAGACAAAAGAGAAATGCACCTTAACTCGACGAAAGGTTAGTATATTATTTCTGTTTTATGCAAAACTGCGATATTTTAAGATGTTTTCACTTGTTAACAGCAAACTAACATTATTCATCGTGTCATTTTTCATGTCGGGAGTTGGAGCCTTTTTTTCTGACTGACGGCTGAAATGCCGCCAAAAGGCTGATAACATCGACTGGTGAGTAAGTTAAGGTCACCTATATTGCTCGAAATAAACCTTATTAAACCGAGAAACACGTTTGTACGTTCTGCTGCCCTTTAATGCAAGTTAGCTCCTCTGGTGAGTCATTATTTAACCTTAACAGCGAATTAACGTGAAATACTGAAGTAAAGTGCGTTAGGCAAACCACTGTTTCAGTGGAGATATTAAACAGTATTTTCTAGTGCTTCTTTTGTTTGTTATCTTCAGATTTCTAGTCTGGATGTAGTCTGCAGCGTCGGAGGTGTATTTTGGATCCTCTTCTTGTGAATGCCATAGTATCGATGATAACATCAACTGGTAAGTTAATAATATCAGTTAGCCGAACTTAACTAACTTAGTTGAACAAAGAGAAGCATAGTAAGTTATCTTCTCTAAGTTACTCTGCCTCTTTATCGCAAGTAAGGTAATTCTCTTCAAATGCCATTTAAGTCAGAAAGTGTGTACCAATGTCGTATGTAACTTTAAAGACGGTCCCTAAATTCAGTGACAGACGTAACGTTAACATAAAACAGCGAGCTAACAACCTACTGAGGAAAACTGAGTGAAGAAACACCACTGTTAAGAACATCTTTTGTATTTTATTTTCAAGTTTGTGGTCATGTCGTCTGCATCGGAGGTGTGTATTGTTGACTTGTGATTGCCTCGTAGCGGTGCTAACAGCAGGTGAGCTTCCATCAGCTTAACTAACTTTAATGTCACTAAATTAGCCTCTTAGCTGCTGTTCTCCACTAACTCACAGAACAGGTTGACTTTGAGAGGAACATGCTAGCACATGTTGAATAAACATGAGCACTGCACGTTTCAAAATCGAAACCCGGAGCGGGTGTTTTTATTTCACTGTATTTCTGACGGAAACTCATTTTCATTTCTTCTTGCTTGTAATGTCTGATAATGCAGAGTTTATGAGTGGAGCACTGCTGTGTGTACAGCGTTATCGAGGAAACCTTGATCTCTATCACTCACACAGCGCCTCCTGCTGGCAGAAAATGAGTTTATATATATATATATATATATATATATATATATATATATATATATATATATAT
>NW_015505622.1:46921-53622 GCF_001515645.1 Sinocyclocheilus grahami
TATCATTTCTTTCCCAAAGAAAAAAATTATACTGACTCCAAGCTTTTGAATGGTATAGTGTATAATGTTACAAAAGCTTTTTATTTCAGATAAATGCTGATCTTAAGATATTTCTAATCATCAAAGAATCCTGAAAAAGATTTACTCAACTGTTTTAAATATTGATAATAATATAAAAAAATGTTTATCAGCATATTAGAAAGATTTCTGAAGGATTATGTGACACTGAAGACTGGAGTGATGATGCTGAAAATTCAGCTTTGATCACAGGAATAAATTACATTTGATCATATATTCAAATAGAAAGCAGTTATTTTAAGCAGTAAAATATCACAATATTACTGCTTTTTCTTTATTTCGGATCATATAAATGCAGGCTTGGTGAGCAGAAGAGACTTTAAAAACATTAAAAATCTTACTGTTCAAAAACTTTTGACTGGTAGTGTACTTGCCAATTTTTGCTTTTCAGTATGTGTATGTTTTTCCATGATACAAAGTCCCCAGGGGACTGTGGTGATACCCTTTTTTAAGCTAGTGCATCTGAGAGGTCAAGATTTTGAGAGGTCAAAAATCATGGTTTACAGTGCAGTACCACAATTGGATTGTTTTTTACAGGTAAAAAACATTTCAACTAAATGACTCTACAGTACTTATACTGTAAATGAAAATACGGTAATAATACTGTACATAAAACACAGTAAAGACATTATTGTACTGTAAATGCAATTACAGTACTGATACTGTAAATGAAAATACGTTAATAATACTGTAAATAAAATACAGTAAAGACATTATTGTACTGTAAATGCAATTACAGTACTGATACTGTAAATGAAAATACGTTAATAATACTGTAAATAAAATACAGTAAAGACATTATTGTACTGTAAATGCAATTACAGTACTAATACTGTAAACATTTTTTACAGTAAATTACTGGCATCCAGCTGCCAGTAAGTTACTGTAAAATTCACAGCAACCTATTTACATGCAGCTACTGTTTTGTTATTAGTTCAAGTATTTGCTATTGACTGTTTAAATGCGTAGTTTTGCGCATTGTGTGTGCGTGCGTGCGTGCGTGCGTGCGTGCGTGCGTGCGTGCGTGCGAGAGAGAGAGAGAGAGAGAGAGAGAGAGAGAGAGAGAGATGAAAGATGAAGCTCGCGATTATGGTAAGGGGCGTTACATTTCCGACGAGTGCTTGTGGTGTTCGGCCAATCACAATGCACTGGGTCAGCTGGCCAATCAGAGCAGACTGCGCTTGTCGGAAGGAGGGACTTTGTAGAAAACGAAGCGTTTGAGGGAGGCGGGGCATAGAGGACTTACAATAATGTACAGTATTTGAAAAATAATGTGTTTTTTGAACATTAAAGCATGTCAACATATGTTACACCAAATACACAAAATAATGATCTTTAAAAAAGCATCATATGACCCCTTTAACATCTCAAAATATTAGGTAATTATAGTTATACTCTTTCCAAAATTCAGAAAATGTAAAACTCATTCAACAGTTTGGCAAGCTTTTTTGTGTCCTCTGACTACCTTGTAATGCTGTTACTTTGGTATCTCTTCTTCCTTGAATAAATAAAGAAATAAAGAAATAAAGCATTAGTTCAGATCTTTAAACGTCATGTAGGGTGAAGTTAAATTTCATCACATTTTTTTTTAAATCGCTTACTGAAATGGTTTTAATATTCCATGCTTGCCTCTGTGATAGTTGCTTTAAAGTAAAATCTAAATTTTTATCTTACTTTGAAAAGTTTTAATTTAACATGAAAGTTTGAGCAGAATTATATTATTTTTGTCAAACTTTTAACGTAAAATGTCCTGCACATCTTTGCATGTGGATATGTTGATTTTTAAAAAAAGCTTTTCTAACCTTTTTTTAATGCAGTGGTTGATTATTTACTCACCCTCAGGCCATTCAAGATGTAGATGAGTTTTTTTCTTCATCCGAACAGATTTGGAGAAACTTAGCATTTATCAGCTGTTTGGAGTGGACTCTCATTCTGACGGCACCCATTCACTGAAGATGATCCATTGGTCCAAGAGATGTAATGCAACATTTCTCCAAATCTGTTCTGATGAAGAAACAAACTCCTCTACATTTTGGATGATCTCCAAGTTAAATGTGACAAATGTGATGTACTATAATTTGGCTGATCAGATCACAAGATTTGTTGGACCATGTTTACACCAGTGCTTAGCACGGTTCACTCCACAGTCTTCTCACATAAATCCTTTCAAATCAATATTTAATGTCCATTTATTTATTTATTTGATAAATATCCATGCTGTTGTCCTCTGTCAAGGGTTTATTTTGCAATAATGACCAGCTGATTGTATGTTAGGCTTTACATAAACACTGTGCTAGCCTCTATACTTGACGTAATTAAAATCCCATGTTTCATTCTTGCCACCTATTCTTTAAAATGAAAACTGAATGATTGTGAAGGAGCATCCTGGCTTCATTCATCTTCCTGACAAAGGAAAGATGGATTAATGTGTGGATGTGTGAATTATAAAATGGCACCTAATCATGTGCTGAGCGCATGAAAATGAGTGTGAAGGGTGAGTGGTGATAGCACATCACCTGCAGGCACTGAGACAGAAAAGAGGCATAAACAACCAAATTCAATTACCAGAAAAACTCTGCTGGAGAATCTGACAGCAATTGGAGGAGTTGGCAGCTAAACTGTACAGCTTAGGGTAAATAGTGTTGTATTTAGGTTTGCCATGACTGCCTTTTTTTTTTATCCCTGTCATGAATGTGTGAAGCAGGGAGTTGTGAAGAAAAGCTGTGGAGCACAATCTTGTGTAAAAGCAGGACAGGAAAATCATTTTGAAGAAAAAACAAAACTGTGACCATTGCTTTGACGCTGCACTCTATCTCTTTGTGCACTGTAGAAAATGTTTTTAATTGTTAAATGGAAATTCATTTCACAACACTACAGTAAAAACCTGTTGAGTTACTTTATCATATGGTGAAAAATTCTAATTTTAATTTAGAATAAAAAAACACTAAAATTACATTAAAATAAGTGTTTGTGTGACAAATTTGATTGTTTTATTTTATTAGTTTATTTTTTTTACCAATTACTACGTGTACATAGTGTTTAGTGTTGCTTTTATGTGCAAGAGTGAGCACATGGTTATAAACCCCTGTGGTAAAAACAACAACAAAAACTACCTAACTAACTACCTAACTAACTAACTAAATACATACAGGTGCATCTAAAAAAAATTGAATATCATGAAAAAGTTATTTTTTTTGTAACTTATTTCAAAAAGTGAAACTTTCATATATTCTAGATTCATTGCATGTAAAGTAAAACATTCAACATTTTTATTTTGATGCTTAGAGCTTACAGCTCACGAAAGTAAAAAATCCAGTATCTCAAACTATTAGAATATTTCCTAAGATCAATCAAAAAAAGGATTTGCAAAACAGAAAAGTTCAAGTTCTTTAAAGTATGTTAATTTATGCACTCAATACTTTGTCCGGGCTCCTTTAGCACAAATGACAGCATCAGTGAGGTGTGGCATGGAAGCGATCAGCCTGTGGCACTGCTGAGCCACTATTGAGCCTTCAGCTCGTCTGTATTGTTGCATCGACTGTTTCTCATTTTCTCTTGAAAATATCCCATAGATTCCATGGGGTTCAGGTCAGGCATGTTGGCTGACCAATCAAGCACAGTAATATCATGGTCAGCAAACCACTTGGAAGTGGTTTTGGTACTGTGGGCAGGTGCTAAAGTACTGCTGGAAAAGGAAATCAGCATCTCCATAATGCTTGTCAGCAGATGGAAGCATAAAGTGCTCCAAAATCTCCTGGTAGATGGCTGCACTGACTTTTGGACTTGATAAAACACAATGGACCAACACCAGCAGACGTCACAGCACCCCAAATCATCACTGACTTCGGAAACTTCACACTGTACTTCAAGCAGCTTGGATTCTGTGCCTCTCCAGTCTTCCTCCAGACATTGATTTCCAAACGAAATGCAAAATGTACTTTTATCTGAAAAGAGGACTTTGGACCACTGAGCAACAGTCCAGTTCTTTTTCTCCTTAGCCCAGTTAAGATGATTCTGACGTTGTTTCTGTTTCAGAAGTGGCTTGGTAGCCCTTTTCCTGAAGATATCTGAGCGTGGTCACTCTTGATGCACTGACTCCAGCTTCAGTCCACTCCTTGTGAAGCTCTCCCAAGTGTTTGAATCGGCTTTGCTTGACAGCATTCTCAAGCTTGTGGTCATCCCTGTTGCTTGAGCACCTTTTCCTACCCAATTTCTTCCTTCCAGTCAACTTTGCATTTAATATGCTTTGATACAGCACTCTGTGAACAGCCCCCCCTTTCAGTAATGACCTTCTGTGACTTACCCTCTTTGTGGAGGATGTCAATGATTGTCTTCTGGACCATTGCCAAGTCAGCAGTCTTCCCCATTATTGTGATTTTAAAGAATAAGAGATACCAGGAATTTAAACTGTAGGGATGGTCATTTGATTAAACTCAAATGTAAATATTCTAATATTTTGAGATACTGGATTTTTGACTTTCATGAACTGTAAGCTCTAATCATCAAAATTAAAACAAAACAAAACAAAAAAACCTTTGAAATGTTTCACTTTACATGCAATGAATCTAGAATATATGAAAGTTTCACTTTTTGAAATAAGTTACAAAAAAAAAGAACTTTCACGATATTCTATATTTTTGAGATGCACCTGTATGTATGAAATATCACTTGACATTATCCTATGTTTATATTGCTAAAATAATACTGGAATATCACACTAGGGAATGCTGAGACTATATCGCCGTAAGGCCTATGGATGGTCTGGCCCTGCTAACTATCCAGAACACTATTAATTCAAGATACAAAACTGGAAGGCTGTTGTTACTATAAGCAATATTAAAAGACGTTTTAAGAGACACTAATACAAGCAGCTTTGTGGGAAATCTTTCATATGGAGATGAAAATTATTTTTATTTAGGATTTATTTAGGATATATTAGAATCCAGAGCACACACAGAGACAAACTCTTTGCTGGGAAAATACAAAATTAACACAATTTACACATCAAACCCTTTCCCAAACAAACAAAGCAAGACTTTTTTAGCCTCATCTACCAAGAAGGCATACTTCATGCACTGTCAAGTTTAAAATTTGAAACAAATGAAAATGAAGACAAAACATGAATGGAACAAACAAAATGTTAAAGTACTGACCCGGTTACCAACTTTCACATATGACATCACTGCTTGTGGGTGGAGTTTCATCTCATGCGCCAACAGATTCTTTAAACAAGTAATAGAATACATGCAAATGTTTGATTTAAATCATTCAAAGGCTTATGGTACAAACAATTATGAGTGATGATTTAAAATAAGACACATATACCATTTAAAATTCCACAGAATTCATCCCAAGGCCATGAACCTGAATGGCTTTGTCTTGGCACCAAGTGTGCCCAAGTGGTTTATTCGAAATGTATTTCACATCCTGCCCATAATCATAACCAGTTTTTTTTATGTTATGACCTTCACTAACTATGTGGCACAGTATAGATTTAGCTGTTGTGCAGTATTTAATGACTCATTTGTTTTCTCAACATGTTTACCTCAGTGACACCCTTTAATACCATGTGTTAAGAGATAAATGGATAGGACTATTTCCTCCAGTGTGCTTCTCCTATTCATCTTTAAATGTTTCAGCCACTGCACTATAAACAGTCTTAATGGAGAACACTCTACTGACAAATGAGAGCTGTAAATTAAGTCAATTGCCCTTTGTCTGAGACTGAAAGAAGGAGAGTGTGAAACAGGGAGGGGATATCTGGCCTAATTTAATAGCACTAAACACATTAAACCAAAGGTCAGATATCTCATATTTAGTTTTTTATAGAGTGGCAGAAGTCTGACTCTGTCACTGATGTTTTGTCCTAAATGGCCCCGGGAGCCGGTCAGAACTTCATTAGCATAATTCAAACCCCTTATTTGTTTCGTGTGTAACAAACGTACTCCTGTTTCTCACCCTACTAACAATATCTCTGGTCAATATCATAAGCCGTTAAATAAGCCATCTTTTTATACCCCATAATCGTCTCAGTTTCTGCACAATGTCTGACCTGCCTTAGCATCATTGTTTCTATAAGAAGATTTAACAAAATTTCAACCAAATCCATTGTCAGAAGCACTGAGAAAAAGAAAAAAAAAACTTTTATTGTTCAATTATTAAAAAAAGTTTAGCCAAATTGATTTATCTATTTATTTGCCAATCAAATTGATAAAAAAAACAATCTGCATACAGGACATTTATAATAGCCATGCTGTATACTTGTAAAAAGCCGTAGGTAAATGAAAAAAATGCAATGTGGAAAAACTGTATTTCATTTGTATTATGTGCTATTGCAAAATATACTTTTCAGCATAGTTACAGCAAATGCCATATATAGAGGATTTAATTTATTAAGCATTAAAATGACTCCTACTCTTATTTACAGTAGAAAAGGCCTCATCCCAGGCTCTAAACAAAACACTTCTGCTTCCAATATGCATTATATACACAATAGCACATTATGCAAAGAGGTTTTTTTTTACAGTTTGAGTTTAGCTTTGTTTAAAAATTACATAGATTAAAAACATCCTCAGTTTTGTAATGACAGTATGTCATTTATTTATTCATTATTAATTTGTAAT
>NW_015505622.1:53699-61147 GCF_001515645.1 Sinocyclocheilus grahami
GGTTAATTATTCATATTTCCTCATGAGCTGAGTCGCTACAATGTGTTTTGGGGCACTAGCCTTTACTCATTTTCTCTTGCTATTTTCTGCTGACGGGAGAAATCAAATACTGAAGTGGGCAGAGGCTAAAGAAAATTCAGCAACAGGTAAAACTTTTATACAGCATGATGTTTTTCACAGGGTCATGTTTTACTGAGCTTCATCACTAGGCAAACTGCAGCGACTAAATAGAATATGTAATGACATTATCATTTATTATATTCATTATTAATTTGTAATTATAGGGAATTGAGGATTATTAATTTATTCAGGTTTTGCTAGAACTCGGGTCTGAATGTCCCACGTCCACCTGATTAAACCATTCCAAATTTGTTAGTTTTACTTCAAATCAAGGTCGTCCAGCGAGCCAGTGATTCTGGGTATCTTTTAACAAATTTAATATGTGTTTTCCTGGCCACGGTCCACACAATGAAGATTGTTTGTTCGTTCTTAACAGAGGTAATTATTATAAGTAAGCTACGAGATAAGTAGCAAGCAAGGATCGTTTGGCATAAGTTTAACCTTAAAATTATATGAGCCAAGACATTCTTGTT
Source organism: Sinocyclocheilus grahami (assembly GCF_001515645.1). NCBI lineage: Eukaryota > Metazoa > Chordata > Actinopteri > Cypriniformes > Cyprinidae > Sinocyclocheilus > Sinocyclocheilus grahami. The sequence goes on from NW_015505622.1 coordinate 54,293, forward strand.
TATAAATGAAACATGAATTTTATTGGCTAATCTAGATTACATAAAACCTAACTAAAACATACACATACACACAAAGATTCAAAGAAATTAGTTGACGGAGTTGCATTAAGTTTTCAAAGTCCTAACTCGTTTAACGAGTGGTTTTAAATTAAGCCTAGGAGAACACCAAGCAGCAATCGTCTTATCTTTACTGTTCAATTCAATTCTACGCCAGGTCAGCTGAGTTGAAGAGTTTGTTCATTTACTTGCGTTCTGTTTAGTTGAGAGCTGAAACGCTGAGGCAGTTCCTTCGCTGACGCTGGCGTGCTGGAGGGGATTCCGTTGCTGATTGGCTGTTGATCTGACGTTGGAATGACGTATGGATGACGTCCTTTCGGGGACCCCTCTCGGAGTCCTTGGTTGCCGGTTTAACACAGAGGCTTGAGCAGTTAGTTTGAAAGACTTTCAAGTTCCCTGAAGATCGCGAAGTCTAACTGAAATGTCTGAGTTCTTTGATGGTCTTGCTAGGCGGTGGTATGGCGGGGCGCTTTGTCGCGCTCACCAAGGTGAAAGCCAGACGTCTTGATCGGGTAAAACAAGCAAGCTAAGCTGTGTTGCAGTGGAGTTTTGATCCGCGGCGTAAGTCCATCCCCCTGGTCGCTGTTCCAATCAGATAGTGGCTGCGGGGTTTGGCCACGCCCTGTGTGGTTCCTTTATCATGTGCGTCACATGCTCTCGTGGAGAAATGTCTTTGAAAATGTTTGATAATTTTCTATAAGGTGTCGTACAACACACAATATTTAAAATAAAACATTTTCATCCATACCAAGGTTACTTAAATATCATGACCATTCTTACAAGCCTAAACTTCACGTATCTGGCATATACGGAGTACCTTTAATCACTTTATCTATAAATAGGGGTTATAGAATATTGATTAATACTTCATAGGTTACAATAACACATCAAGCAGAAAGCATGTTATTCGGGAGTATATTGCTCCAATATTTTCAAAGGATTTTCACTGATTGTCTTCTGACTCGTCTGTGTACATTCTGTTTCTTTGGAATGCCAAGGAAGTAAGGGTTTTGGTCATGCGGGAAGCTGGTGGTCGAAAATCATGGGATAGTCATGTGGCGTCACGCTGTACATCCTGTGCTGGCCTGAGGGCGTCATTTAACTCTTTTCCTGTTCGGGACATAAGGGTTCTATGCATCCACGATCACGAGGCATCCATATGTCGTCAAAAGGCTTTTCAGCTCTGGTACAAAAGGTCTCTGTGGTATCTCTTGATTAGATAAATTCAAAGCCTCATGATGGTGATCCAGTGGCATCTCTGTATCCTGTATAAGAAATCCCTACAAATATATTGTTGTTAGCCTTATTTAAATGAATAGTCTCATTCCCAACTCGTGGAAGTAATACATTACATTGTGAAACAGTTTGTTTACTTTGTGCATGAGGAGGTTACTAAGTCTTGGAAGGCACCTTTTTCTGCCCGAAACAGACTTGGTGCCTCCTCCGTCCTCTCCACCCTCGACGGTGGGGCGGCCCAAGGGTATGTGGACATCCCCCCAGCCGAGCGCGCTATTGCTATGCAGGTAGGCTGCCCGCAAAGCGCCGCCGCCTGGAGACGTAGTCCACGCCTTCCGTCCAGGGCCTGTAAGTTCTCGTCCGCTCTGACGGCTAAGGCTTACAGTGCTGCTGGACAGGCCGCTTCCGCCCTGCATGCCATGGCCCTCCTGCAAATCCACCAGGCCAAGGCGTTGAAGCAGTTGCACGAGGGTGGTGCTGACCCAGGTGTGCTGCAGGAATTGCGCACAGCGACAGACCTCGCGCTTAGGGCGATGAAAGTCACGGCGCGGGCCCTGGGTCAGACGATGTCCACATTGGTGGTCCAGGAGCACCACCTATGGCTGACCTTGGCGATATGAGGGAGGCCGACAAGCATCGCTTCCTGGACTCCCCGATCTCCCAGGCCGGCCTATTCGGCGAAGCGGTGGAGGGCGCTGCCCAACAGTTCTCCGCCGCACAGAAGCAGATGGAAGCGTCTCGACACATCCTGCCCCGGCGGTTGGCTGCTGTCTCCACCCCACCGCCGGCTGCAGCCCCTCTGTCTACTCATCGCCGAGGGCGCCCTCCTGCGGCCTCCACCTCCGCTCCAGCTCGGCCACAGCAGACTTTTGGAATCTCCACTTGTGGTCCCTGGACGGGACGCGGAGGTTCTAGGTGGGCTACCCCCAGCGGTATTAAACACCATCACTTCAGCTAGATCCCTGTCTACTAGACACGCTTACAGGCTGAAGTGGAACCTGTTCGTCGATTGGTGCTCTTCCTGCCGGGAAGATCCCCATAGATACCCGATCGGAGTCGTGCTTTCTTTCCTGCAGAATGGGTTGGAGCGAAGGCTGTCTCCCTCCACCCTTAAAGTGTATGTTTTACCGCCATTGCTGCACATCACGAGGCAGTAGACGGGGAAGCACGACTTGGTCATCAGGTTTCTCAGAGGGGCAAGGAGGTTAAATCCTCCTCGCGCTCGGTGTCGATCACGCTTGCTGCGCCATTCCCCTCTACAAACTGGATACGTGCCCTTTTTTGCTTCTCAGTTCAGTTCCCCATGACGAACCCTGTTGGAGCTCCTCCCACACCCTTGGCAGTCAGGCATGGCGGAGCACCAGACGCCAGGCTCAGCACTCGTGTGCATGCCCAAGGTCAGAGTCCATATGTGTATTCCACACGATACCTCCCATGCGCAGGATGTGGCTTCCGTAGCATTCCCAACTGGGTACGCTTTCCCAGTGTTATCCAATGTACCACTGTATGGAAGAGCAGTCCGGACACCTCTGCCTAGCCGCTGTCCTATCTTCCGCCCCAGCTGGTGTGGGGGGACTTGCCGGCTTCCACAGGGCACTGGAGGGGGTCAGCAATAGTGGCGTTTTCCATACGGATCCCAATTCGTCAGTCACAACTGACGTAACGTCGAACGTGACTGACTGAAAGGGAACGTCTCGGTTACTTGTGTAACCCTCGTTCCCTGAAGGAGGGAACGGAGACGTTATGTCCCTTCGCCACAGTTGCTGTACCACCGCTGTACGGCCGGGGCACGTAGTCTCGGCTCCTCAGCGAAAAACTGATGTGCGTTTGCACGCGCTCTCCTTTTATACCCGCCCTGCGGGGCGGGGTGCGCGTGGCGAAACACGCACGCCAGCTGTCATTGGCTTGTTTAGCTAACACTCGAAGGTGGTTGGGCTCTCGGGCGGGGTCCCAATTCGTCAGTCACGACTGACGTAACGTCTCCATTCCCTCCTTCAGGGAATGAGGGTTACACAAGTAACCGAGACGTTTCCTAGAGAAAACACATTGGCACATCTGCATAAAAGGTGTCTGCCAAATGCCAAATGTAATTATGTGATTTATTAATAAGATTATTTCATATCTCAAATGTAGGAATGGTGTCCATAGCTAGATGGATATCTTGTTTACTTGGTTGAAAACATGACATTTCTAAAGACTAGTGTGCCAGCTGTCCCTGAGGCTTAATACAAGCCCTTCCCATCAGCCACCTGTGACAAGCCATGGTGAACTAAACTGTATTTGAAGAATTTTGATAGCCAGCTTTTTGTTCAAGTTAAATCAAAGTTATTAAGCTTTTCAGGTTTCTTGTTTTTCTGAACTGCCAGAGATGTTTGAATGAATGGGGACTTTGATAAGATTGAACTGCTGATGCATTTTGTATTTCCTCCTTTGTCCTCATTTTTATTGGCATTTTTGTCTAAGCACAACAAAATACAACCATTGTATTTTAGGCTTTGATTCAAGTTTTGCTTGAGTAGATGACTTTCACTTCAAGAGAACTCAGTTTTTGTGGAGGTATTGCAGCTGAATACTTTTATTATCGCTATTGAAATGTTTAGAAATGAGAGCTACACAAACGAAGAGGATTGGGAATATGACAAATGCACTGTGACAATGGTGACCCAATGCCGTTCACTCATCACTGTGAATTCTGAACACAAAGAAGGCATGGAACAATAAATGGCTAATTACAGCTTTTCTGTCAGCTTGGGTTTTAACAGTTTTAGAAGAAAGAGGTAAACTGATAGTGAAGCATATACTAATTTGCTGTTAAACCACTGCAAATCTGCCATATCAACTTAAATTCCTTTCATGGTAATTGGCAAACATTTTCCTCAACATTCTGCAGCTGTCACCATGTAGAGGCTTTCATGTTAAAATAATTCTTCTGGTAACTTTGTTTACAACACTTAGTCAGTGGTTCATCTAGAAATTGTTTCAACACCATGTGCTATATATAATGTAATGATTTTATTAAACAGTTCACTCATTCGGTTCATTACATAGTTCTGTCACATCATTTTTAAATCATTAAGCGTAGTCAGTAATTCTAATGGAAATGTGGATCCCTTTGTTATTGCACATAGTTATGTATTTCTGCTATAATAAATTTGATTGAATTTTGTAATATTGTCAGGTTCATGGACTGTCTGTGTCATGTTTTGCCCCAGTTTCTGTTTCCTTATTTGGTCATGTTCCTGTCCTCGTTTTGTTAATTGGTTTGATTTTCATCCCATGCACCTGTGTTTCCCCAATTACCCTGTGTATTTAGCCCCAGACTGCGCAGTCTATGTTTGTTGGTTCTGAATGTCGTTGTGCTATGTGTTACTCCTGGCTACACTGTGTTTCGTCCTGTGGATCATTAAAGACCGTTCTGTGTGTAATCCCTCGTTTCCTCGCTCCTAACAGTAGGCAAGTGTGACAAATATGAGTTACATGAGGGCACTATAAAGTGATGTTGGTAATTTTACAATAAGTTTCAATTTGATTAAAAATGTATGTTGCAGCTGAACTTATTGTACATGCATTAGTTTCCCTTTTCAGATGCAAAAATTATGGAAAGAGTATATAAACTAACCATGCAAGGTGATTTACTAAGTTTTTTTTTCAGTAATTAATTCACTGGTAGTTGCGCCATTATTTTACACCAAAAACAAAAGCATGTCTTAACCCATATTGTGCCCTGTGTTATTAGTAGATTACCCAGACCTGATTATCATCGCCTCATATCTTAGTGAACCGCCTTCTCGGAAAAGAGAAAAAATAATATATATATATATATGAGAGAGAGATTTAATTTAGTCCAGTAAGAACTGGTAGGATCATTGGATCTTTGTAATTTGCTTTTTCTGTGATCTCATTTGAGTGACATGTTGTCCTATCCTCGTGCCATCAGAGAAGAAAAGAGATGTTGCAAGGGAAAAATGAAAGATTTGATTAAAGGTTACACGAGCACATGAATTTAAAAAAAAATGTCTATATAAGTAAAAAGTTGTCAATTTTGATTTCATGGTGACTTATGGAGCATAGGGATGGGGTGGAGAATCGGCAGTAGTGAGTCTAAGAAGTATGGTTACTACACCATTAGGGTTGTTGCAACAATGTCTGTAACTCATTGCTTAGCATATTTGTAATCCTGCCAGCTCTGTTCTGATTCCATTCTTCCACCACCTGTGCCAGGCAGGCACAGCCTGACAGCTGTGCAGCACTGCTCTCCTGATACAGGGCTGCTTTAGTGCGAGAAACTGGGTCAGCAGGTGCTACCCTTTTTTTCTTTCTTTCACACACACACATATGCAGACGGTCTCTCTCTGTCTATATATGCATTCCCTGCATTCCCCTACTATAGTAGCAGAGTCCTGATCCATACCGTGTTGAAAAAACACAGTATGAAAAAAATAATGTCTGCTCCACAATATTTGAGCTGAGTAGGGTTCACTTTTTAACCTTAACATTCACCAGGTCAGAGTGTACCTTCCTGTAGCCAAAATAAATGGGTCAGGAGGTTGTTCTAAAGAGACAACCTTTTCATCCAAATGTATTTCTCACTCTATTTATATAAAGAGTCTATAAATAGAAAATACGTGAAGGCAGAATAAACTGCCAAGTGAAGACGTCTTGCCGGTAACACTTTAGAATAATGGTCCGTTGTTAACAAGTAACTATGCAGGTATTAATAGGTAGTACTACATTAACACTTAACTTAATACTATTAACTAATAGAGAAGCAAGATTAACTAAGCAGTAAGTAGTAGCACATTTAGGACAAAGGTAGTTACTTATTAGATATTTGATCATTACTAAAAAAATATATTCTCATTGAGAACTACTTGGGAACTATGACCAATTAATAAAGAATAACCAATGAATTACTAATAACAACAGTAACGTCTTAAAAGTGAACAATTGGGTTCTTTGTGTTAATATATTCTATGTATCCATTATTCTAAAGTGTTACCTTCTTGCCTATATTCAAAGGTCTGGTTCTATGCGACTATTGTCATGATAATTAAGAAAAAAAAGAAAGTTGAATGTACTATGTTGGTGTTGATCAGAATAATTGGGAGGCAATGCACAATAAGGAACAGGAGTTGCAGTATGTAATCAGATAAACAGTAGGAACACAAAGGTTATGGGTTTGATTCCTAAGAAATGCGTGAACTGATGCAAAGAACATTATCTTGCTTCAAAAACAATCATTAGTATTGCTTTTCTGATTGTTCATTCATTCATTCATTCATTTATTCATTCGTTCATTCATTCATTTAATTTTATTAAAATTTAATTCTGAAATCCTCTTAGATTTAACCTTTTTTTTACGCTTAATTACAAAGAAACACAAAGTAACTCATTTAATTAAATTGACTGGAAAATACAGTCTACTTTTTTTTCTTTGTTCTTTTTTTCTTTGAATACATCATTGGAAGTATTCACAGTATTGTAAAATGAAAAGAAGAGAGGTACAGTAATTGCCTGCTTGCAACTATGGCAATTTATATATAATATAATAAAATAAAATAT
>NW_015505622.1:61179-74546 GCF_001515645.1 Sinocyclocheilus grahami
ACTTTTTTCCCCACTGTGTATATATATATATATATATATATATATATATAATTTTTATTCATTTTTTTTTACTTGTTAAATAACACAGTCATTACTTAGAGTATAAAACATTTCAGACCATAGCTCATTATAAGTGGCATTAAGGTCAGTGCTAGCCACTTCAAAAACAAAAGGAAGAGCATCCAGAGAAATGACCAGATTGCATCCTGGTTCTATCTAATTTTCTGGCATCGCAAGAGGAGAAGAAAAAGAGATGAATCCATCCTTGAAAAGAGAGCAGATGCACACTGACCATTAACAACAGTGATTCAATGGTCCCTCTGGCCTTTTTGAAAGCTGGTCTTCTCTTTGGCACAGCTGGGCTTGGTACATTGCTAAAGATCGTTTAGCAAACCCTGAAAGATCCAGGGCAGTCTGCACACCCCTCTGTAATTATCACCCCATATGTGGCTGTCTGTAGTGGATCGGCACCAGATAAAGGCTTGGTGGGATCATTCCACACCTACAACCACCTTTCAGCCTGTTGAAGGGGGGGGAATAAAAAAAAAACCTCTTTGGCTAGAATTGCTTCTCAGATCCAGAGGCAGTAAGATGAATGTCCGTCATGGCTTGGAGAAAGGTGACTTTAGTGTGTGCGATAAGGTCAGTTGAACTGAGCTGAATTGAATTTGCTGGACCGTTTGTTTTACATGCTCCTGATATATTAGCACTGCAATGTTATCCACCCATCAGGTGCTATCTTGAAACAGCCATGGTGACAGATTTCAGGTTAGGATCCAGTGAGGAGAGCAGAAACAAATATGGCAAGTTTTCATCTCAAAACAGCTGCAAATCTAAAATGGAATATTTACAAAGCTGCGAAACTCTTCCCCTGCACAGCAATCTTGTTATTGCCGTTTTGCAGTGTAAATTGAATGTGGCTTAAGCTGAGTGATGGACCACAGCAAGACAAATCTCCCCACCTCTAAAAGTGCTGACTTTCTGGCAAAGTGTTTATAAAGAAGGGTAAAAAGCTGGGGAGCAAAATAAAGGATATACGGTAATGGATTCACAAAGTGGAGAGCCTTTACAGTGACAGCATGCAAATGAATGGTGAAGAAATAATCCACAAGGTGTTATTGAGCTCCAGGCTGAGAGAGAGTAAGTAATAAGAAAGGTTCTCTCTTTCCGAATTCACTGCTGAGCCTCAATAATGTGGGCCTGGTAATTAGATATTGATTCCCTCTTCTGATAAGTATTCTGAAATGTTGTCGTCTACCCTGATAGCTGGAATACATAAAAGTCTGAACACATCTTGTTAACGACCCCAGCACAACGTAATCATAGTTGTGTGAGCTCTGTGTGCAGTCTATGATAAATAATTATAGAACTTTCATGGAGAAGGGGGGCAATTGGTGACTTGTAACCTTTTTTGAAAGAAAGATCCATAATTCAGATCTGAGAGGAGAAATTAATGTATCATTGGAGTGCTTCATTATTTTGGATACGGCTGGCTGTGGGAATTATCTGCACAAAGAGAGTTTTGGAATGAGCGAGGAATTTAGCTTTAGAGAGAATTTAAGTTCTGACTTGTTCAAATTGCCCATCTCTGACGTTTGATACTAAGTCAACACCTAACAGAGGATCTTTTTTTTAATAACCTACATTACAGACCATATTGTACACTGATTCTGTAAGCTGCCACATTTTAGCAGTTTTCTAGAATTTTTAAATAGATGTACAGTGGGCTACTATGAGCATCTTTTCCCAAGAAAGTATGACAGCAGCATGATGTACGGATTTAATTTAATATGTGCATATTTACATTGGATGCATCAAGATTGGTTAGCAGACACACAAGATCCAATAACGTCTGGCATGTCAAGTTCGCTTTCAGGTGAAATTTGGCATGACTCATCTTTTCTGCCTTAATTGAATATATGCGAATGTGTTCGAGAGCTGAAAGCTGCGGCAGAGGAGAAAATTATCACTGAATAACTTCTAATAACTTTCATGAAATCACTGGTTTATGTAATCCTTCAAAATGATAAGGTAAATAAATTTGGTGTTCTGTCCATTATGGAATTGCTCAGCTTGAGCTCTAACTTACTTCCTGGACTAAAGCAAGAAATAGAACTAGAAAGCTGCCACTTACTGTATATATCCTTAAAATATGATTGGCAAAACTAGATGTTCCTCCAGAACTTACATTTGGAAATTTCCTCTTGTTCTCAAGCGTTTGACATAAAAAACGTACAGCACATGTCATGTGGATTATTTTTTTTATTGTATATTTTATATTTGTACAGTCAGAGATTAGAGTCATGGAGTTATAGGCAGGGTTCTGCTAAACTTCAAATTTTGTCTTATAGATAGAAAAAAAAATCTTACAATAATGACACAATTTAATTTTTTTGATTGAACAGTCCATACTTTACTTACACTAGGAATGTTTTTCCAGGCTTTGGTCCACCAGCACTTGTAAACTCTTTACAGACTGTGTTAAATTGGGAGGGATATTTGGCCTAGTTTGGGGAAAACACAAACCGTGAAACACAGATCTCCCTAAACAGCTCAGAACCCCGCAGAGGCCAATTTCAAGAGAAGCAACAGAGATTAAGATTTATGTTTTTGGTTGAAAAAAAAAGAAGATGTGTAGAAAACTCTAACAAGAGTCTCAGTTGGTTCTCTGAATAGTGCAGTCTTCACATCTGAATTAAGCCTCAAGTGTCTTTGGGCATCAAATTTGAGCAGCAGGAATTCCTGCACACACTCCTATTAGGCCTTGCGGCAAAATCATATGTATAGCCGAAAGGAAAACAGAACCACAAGTAATAGAATGTGGTTAGATGTCTTACATGTTAAAACAGTATATAGCATATAAGTTGCAGATAACAGTGAATGATGCTGCTAATAAAATGTTAACCATCTGCTTTCAGACCAGACTGTGTTAAATTGGGAGGGATATTTGGCCTAGTTTGGGGAAAACACAAACCGTGAAACACAGATCTCCCTAAACAGCTCAGAACCCCGCAGAGGCCAATTTCAAGAGAAGCAACAGAGATTAAGATTTATGTTTTTGGTTGAAAAAAAAAAGAAGATGTGTAGAAAACTCTAACAAGAGTCTCAGTTGGTTCTCTGAATAGTGCAGTCTTCACATCTGAATTAAGCCTCAAGTGTCTTTGGGCATCAAATTTGAGCAGCAGGAATTCCTGCACACACTCCTATTAGGCCTTGCGGCAAAATCATATGTATAGCCGAAAGGAAAACAGAACCACAAGTAATAGAATGTGGTTAGATGTCTTACATGTTAAAACAGTATATAGCATATAAGTTGCAGATAACAGTGAATGATGCTGCTAATAAAATGTTAACCATCTGCTTTCAGAAGACTAATAAGACAGAAATGTACAGATCCCATACTCTCAGTAGTCATCATGAATCAACATCTTTCAGCCTGATTACACTTCAGCAATCCCCCAGCAATGCTGACAAATCTCACAAATAAAATGAACCAGACAAGCCAGGGATTTTGCATATGGTGATTTAAATAGCCCTAGAGTCAGCAATCTGTCTGTCCCAGTGGTCATCTGCTTTAGGACCGGGTCTGGATGGTCAGGAAAGGCAATGAAGGCTATAACCCTTATAATAGTGCAGCCAACAAATGCAAGACATTCATCTTTGGAAAGCAAGGATACATGACATGATGGTTTTTATAGAGCTGAAAGTCAATTTCCCCCAAACAAACAATTATATATTGGATTCTGAGTTGTTAAGAATCGAGAGTCAACTCCAACAGAGTGGAACTGATTCCACTCTTGACCTGATATGTATGGTCATTACATGACTAAGAATGCGTCTATTTTTTGATTAACAAACTACTACATATCCCAGAAGAGTTTAATAGTAAGGATTTGAATTTATCCCAGTGAAAATTAATCTTTTGACTTTGTTCATGAAGAAGAGCTATTCAGAACTGATGATTAATTCAATGATTCTTTCTACAGGTTACATCACCAGTAGATGGCAACCAGTATTATGAGCAAGTCTTTCTATCGTTCACTCAACAGATTTATTGAAAACATACGAAAGACCAAAACACCAACACAATACAAAATTTAAAAGGACAGAAGTTAAAAGACTGACCAACACAACTTGCATCTTTAAAACAAGAGGGTTGTGTTTTTAAAGCACAAAAGTTGATGATAAAGTTTATTCACTTAAGACGGATTGTAAATGCTTGAGGCTTTCACCTGTAACACACTTCAACTTGAAGAGAGTTAGTTTGGGAGTAATTTCTTTGAAACTATTCAGACTCTAGATGAGGTGTGTGCTTAGAAACAAAGGACTTTTATTGCAATATAAAGTATAAGAGTGTTGTATACCATACGACCAATAATACCACTGGCAGTTTATTAAATTTAAGCTTTTAAGTATAGAGACAAGAAATGGGGTCAAAGGTAGCCTACAGTTTGAAATTGCAAGAACCAATTTCACAAGAAACACTGAACACTACCCCCATATGCAATTAGTCCTGCACCAAACTCCCAGAAAAGGCATTGGTGACCAATTTATTTGATATTTATATGGATGGTAAGTTGGAATGTAAAATGTGCTAAGTGCCATGCTTAAATGTTTTGACATTTGCTTGAGCAGCTTAATTGGTAATAATAAAAAAAAATATTAATAATTCCTTACATTTATATAGCGCTTTTCTGGGCACTCAAAGCGCTTTACATAGAAGGGGGGAATCTCCTCAACCACCACCAGTGTGCAGCATCCACCTGGATGATATGACGGCAGCCATATTGCGCCAGAACGCCCACCACACATCAACTTATTGGTGGAGAGGAGACAGAGTGATGAAGCCAATCAGCAGATATGGGGATGGTTAGGAGGCCGTGATGGTCAGAGGCCAATGGGCGAATTTGGCCAGGATGCCGGGGTTACACCCCTACTCTTTTTCGAAAGATATCCTGGGATTTTTAATGACCACAGAGAGTCAGGACCTCGGTTTAACATCTCATCCGAAAGACGGTGCTTTTTGTCAGTATAGTGTCCCCGTCACTACACTGGGGCGTTAGGACCCACACAGACCACAGGGTGAGCACCCCCTGCTGGCCTCACTAACACTAAATCTATATAGAATGAATATTGCATTGTTTTTGTATTTATATTTATACATTTGTTCTTAAACATGAATGCATATGAAAGACTGTGGCTTTTTCACACCACAATGCTGGAAAAGCCATTTCAGTATCTTAATAACAACGTAATAACTACGTGTTATATCTGTGTTTAAAGAAGAATCAGTTGCATAGTGCAAACACATCTTATTTGAAGGCGCAGCGAGTGTGTCCTGCTTCTGTGCTGCATATGTACTGAAAACAGACCATGTGCAAAATGGGCGTAATACAGATTTCTACAGGTTTATGTTCAGTGAATGTCTCATGAAAAAGGCAGTGAGACTGAGCTCCCTTGCAATGCAGCAGGAGATTCACCGCTTTCATTAAAATTCATACACAACCGTCCAATGGAGACTCTGGTGGGCTTAGCTCTGCTCAGCTTTCAGACAAACCAATTCAGTTTAATGATTTTATTGCCTGCCTCAGTAGTCCCAAAATGTCTGTTTGGAGACATCTTACACCACAGCAGCAGAAGAACCTCACCTAGTTTCATCTCTTTATTTTTTTTCTTTCTGTGAGATAAAGCTGCACACAGTTCCTCTTTCTCCACTCTTTCCCTTCAGCTGATGCTTTCTCCCAATCCCTCGCCGCCTCTTTCTTGCTCATTTTCCTTTCTTGTTCTGTATCTCCCCACTGTCCACCTCTGAGTATCAATATTGAATATTTTTGTGTGATCTTCTGGCTAGTTCAATAATTCAGCGAGCTCTTTCGGGTCATGCCCCCCTTGGGCCCTGCCTCAGCAAATAAGATATTGAAGAAGGTACAAATGAAGATGCTGGTGTTTGGACTTTGGTACACGGTGGTATGCTGTGTTTGCACTGAGTTCTCCTGTGGGGGTTCATGAACAGACTTTCTGAGACACTGAAAGAAGGCTGGGACAGCGCCCTTTCTAGTCTGGTTCCTCTGAACAGTAACAAGAGGACAGACAGATGGAATGCGTCCAAAGAGAGGGCCTTCACAGAGTACAGGGTATTCCTGATGAAATCAAATAAATCTACTAAATGTAAAAAAAAAAAGTAATTTTTTTTAAGAAAATTTAATTAAATTTTAATTTATCAATGTTACATAACATGCTATGTTGTGATACTATGCAACAACAGCAAATTTCCTTAACAGCCGTGTCTCAATTTTTGTCAAATGACCTTAAGTTTAGAAAGGGCTCAGTCAATGTACAACTATGATCATGTATAGCTGCCCACGTGACCTTGAAATGACAAAAAAGTTTTGAATATAAAATAAATGAGGGAAAAATCTATCTCATACTAATACAATTCTGCAAACAGCAAAGAGAGAGCACATGTCATATTTCCCTTCAACCTTGGATCTTTGTTTTTATATCGTTTTATTTATATTTCTTTTTACGTATTTTACTATGTTAAAATATTTTGGATATTAACATTATCTGAATGCTTTATGGATGATGAAAAGGAGAGAATTTGCAGCAACTGAGCTCCCTTGCAATGCATCAGGAGATTCACCGCTTTCATTAAAATTCATACACAACCGTCCAATGGAGACTCTGGTGGGCTTAGCTCTGCTCAGCTTTCAGACAAACCAATTCAGTTTAATGATTTTATTGCCTGCCTCAGTAGTCCCAAAATGTCTGTTTGGAGACATCTTACACTACAGCAGCAGAAGAACCTCACCTAGTTTCATCTCTTTATTTTTTTTCTTTCTGTGAGATAAAGCTGCACACAGTTCCTCTTTCTCCACTCTTTCCCTTCAGCTGATGCTTTCTCCCAATCCCTCGCCGCCTCTTTCTTGCTCATTTTCCTTTCTTGTTCTGTATCTCCCCACTGTCCACCTCTGAGTATCAATATTGAATATTTTTGTGTGATCTTCTGGCTAGTTCAATAATTCAGCGAGCTCTTTCGGGTCATGCCCCCCTTGGGCCCTGCCTCAGCAAATAAGATATTGAAGAAGGTACAAATGAAGATGCTGGTGTTTGGACTTTGGTACACGGTGGTATGCTGTGTTTGCACTGAGTTCTCCTGTGGGGGTTCATGAACAGACTTTCTGAGACACTGAAAGAAGGCTGGGACAGCGCCCTTTCTAGTCTGGTTCCTCTGAACAGTAACAAGAGGACAGACAGATGGAATGCGTCCAAAGAGAGGGCCTTCACAGAGTACAGGGTATTCCTGATGAAATCAAATAAATCTACTAAATGTAAAAAAAAAAAGTAATTTTTTTTAAGAAAATTTAATTAAATTTTAATTTATCAATGTTACATAACATGCTATGTTGTGATACTATGCAACAACAGCAAATTTCCTTAACAGCCGTGTCTCAATTTTTGTCAAATGACCTTAAGTTTAGAAAGGGCTCAGTCAATGTACAACTATGATCATGTATAGCTGCCCACGTGACCTTGAAATGACAAAAAAGTTTTGAATATAAAATAAATGAGGGAAAAATCTATCTCATACTAATACAATTCTGCAAACAGCAAAGAGAGAGCACATGTCATATTTCCCTTCAACCTTGGATCTTTGTTTTTATATCGTTTTATTTATATTTCTTTTTACGTATTTTACTATGTTAAAATATTTTGGATATTAACATTATCTGAATGCTTTATGGATGATGAAAAGGAGAGAATTTGCAGCAAAATGCACCTTTGGAATGGGATGGTGCAATATTGAATTGCTTTTTTGTATAAACTAATTTTTATGTAAATAATTAACATACTGTATTCTCCAATGATTCAACAGCTAGCTGGACATAATTATTAATATTTTAAGTCATATTTATATGTACCTATGTTGCCAAATTTTAATATTTCAGTTGATATGAGACATCCTGAACTATAATTATGCATAATTACCTCTGGAACACAATGGCACAAGCTAAACTGCTGAGTATGATAGTATTACATTGAAAATAGGAAATATCATAAAGCATCTTTAATCCCTTTTAATTAAGTTATTTTAAATGTTAGTCTGCAATGTGATTCTTAACACTTTAATAAATATTTTCAGTGGTAGACTTGAAAACTGGTGACCGGTCTGTTTGTGCAGGTAAGGACCATTTTGTACCTAATTTGTTATTTCCTGTAGCCTTGGTGAGCTCCCATTATGAGGACATTTCAATTGGCATTTGCTCTGCCAGACATGTTTATCAATACACTATCCTATCCCTCACATTGTGGTGCAAGGCACATGCATTATTGATGTTTAGAGGGATCGTTCTCATCGAGATGGCTCTTTAGCTTGATACAGAATGATGGCCTCTCAATTCGCCTTTCAAAGGGTCAGGGTTCGAGGCTTCAAGCATCGATATGCCAAGAGGACAGTCTTAAATATCACATAAGCATGCAGAGGATGTCGGTTAGTGCAAACTGTGAAAAATAAAATGCCTTCAGACAGCTTGAAGGCTTGCAATGAAAAGGATAATGGTTGCAATATCTAATTTATATTCAACATATATAATTTAATAGAGTTGGCTTATCATTTCTCCATTTGTGTCTTTTCTCGTTACTTCTATTCTCCTATGATCACCTTGGATGTGAACGGCTCCTCTGGGCACATAATTACCCATGATTTCATTGGGGATGTACTCGTCCGATGTAAAAAGATGAATGTATCACATGTTTGCCTAATTTATTTGCCAATATTTCAAGGATACCCTTCAAAGCTCCCAGGTCTGATGTTCTATGCTTTTAATGGAAGCTCTCAGCACTGTAGTTTTGATGTACTATTTTGTTTACAGAGGTAAAGAATCTCTCGGTATTTGAACAGGAAGAAGAAGGTGGGGCGAGGAAAAAAAGACAAGATGGTCTCACAAAATCCAAACCTCTGAAATTAAGATTAATGGCCTTGCTGAGAGCTGCTTCAAAAAGAGATGTGAACAATGGAGTTTCCTCACAAGAAGAAGAATGTTACGAAAGAGACTATAATGTTAACACAGTATCTGATTATGCACAGTAATCATCTCAAATGTCATCTTAGATGAGACTGTCCAATTTCAGCATGTCAATTAATTCTGACATAATATTCACAAAGTGTGTTATAGCTAAATCTACCACTGGTGTGGCTTGCAGTCTGCACCAAAATGCTTTCTAATGGCACCAAGAGTTATTTTAACAGCCAACAATAACTTTTTAAGAATAAAGAATAAGAATAAATTTAAGAATAAAGCCCTGCTCACACCAAGAACGATAACTATAAAGATAACTATATTAGCGTCCACACCAGCGAACGATATCGTCTGTTTATTCTAAGCATACACTGAGTGATTTTAAACTTGTTTTAAATGTGGCGAAATCTAAACTTATGATGTTTACAAAAATAAAGTCTGTACTTTCAAACTCATGCTCAATCACAACTCTTCAAGGTTTGGAG
This sequence comes from Sinocyclocheilus grahami, assembly GCF_001515645.1. Taxonomy (NCBI): domain Eukaryota; kingdom Metazoa; phylum Chordata; class Actinopteri; order Cypriniformes; family Cyprinidae; genus Sinocyclocheilus; species Sinocyclocheilus grahami. The sequence continues at coordinate 70,685 of NW_015505622.1, forward strand.
ATTGAAGTAGTATCTAAGTTTAAATACTTGAGATTTTTAATTGATGATTCTCTTTCTTTTGGGCCTCATATTCAGTACTTCTGCCAAGCCATGGTGGTCTACTGTCTGGTTCTGGTGGTCCTCTGCTCCTCTGCTCCTCTGCATCTCACATCTTGTCAGCCCCGTTACAGCATTAAGGTTCATCACAAATTCAAAAGCCCTTACTCATCATTGTTTATTGTACTCTCGGGTTGGATGGCAGGCGTTGTCATCCCGTAGACTTAAGGATTGGTACTTATTTTTATATAAAATCATTTTAGGTTTACTTCCTTCGTATTTACAGCAGAATATTTTACAAAAAGGTGTAAAGAATTATGGTCTTCGCTCACAAGACTATTATCTTTTAAGCATCCCTAAAGTTTGTACTAATATGGGCAAACGGGCATTTAGTTATGCTGCTCCATTTGATTGGAATCGACTACAAGATAAGTTATGCTTAAAAGAGTTGGTATCACTAAATGATTTTAAATGTATTTTAAAGGATCTAATTGTAGAGTCACCTGATTGTAAATAGCAATGGAAAGCCACAACACAACAAAATTAGCACAACACAATGGAAACAAGCCACGACACAACAAAACTATCACAATATTGTTGCTTGGAATTAAATAATGAAACTGAAAATATCTCATCTTGCAGTAATTTTACTGAACAAAATTGATGAGAAAACAAAAATGACGATACATATTAACAAAACATAGATGATGCGCAGCAGACCACGTTCCTAGAATTCTTCACGCTTCCTGGTTTCTCACGCAACTGCACGTGGGAGATGTAGTTTTCCTGAAAACATTGCGAAGGCCAACATCAAACAATCACAAACATCAGAGAAATCACTATTCTTTTAACACAATTATCATTATTGAATATTTATGAACTGCAACTAATAAAATGCAACACAAACCCTAACGCAATGAAATTAAGACAAAACACAATGGAAACGAGCCACAACAACGGAATTAGCTATGAAATTACAACACTATGAAATTAGTCCTATGTGTTGTGTTGTGGAGATTTCATTGTGCTGTGCACTACTGAGCCACCATAAGATTTCAAGTGCAGCTCTGTTGCACTTTTCCAAGTAGGAAGTTGGAATGCAGCATAATAACACTTAATACTCCAGCTCCCGTCTAGAAGAAGCATCCTCATAGGTGCCTTACATTGTGTTATATCATCCCAGCTATCTATTTATTGAAATGCATGCACAGACATTTATTAGTGGTGAAGTTGTTTTTCAAATCCAATCATTAGCATTGACTCTCTGCACTGTCAATTTGTAAGTCAAGAAATCAGATCCAATTTTTGGAATAGTGAAGTCAATATCTTGGATATCTACATTGGTTGCCATAGTAATGTATTAAGTATCAGCATGATGCCAAGTGACATATTAATGCAGCTGTCAGTGTGTGGAAATAGAGGATACAAATTGAAGATTTTGCTTCGATCTGCTCATGTCATATATATTTGTTGTATTGAATAACATTAGTGCATTTACACAGTTATGCATGTCTGAGTGCCATATTACTGTATAAATGAATGAATAGATGCAGGCATGTTAGTGGTCTTGCATTCTCTAAAAATAGATAAATGATGATGTCTGATAATAACAATACTACATGTTTGTATCTGAATGCTGATGTCTAAGTGTGTCTAAACACCCAGTGTAAAATTGTTGCACAAACGATGTTGTTTCAGACATTCAGTTTAATGCATTTGTGATATTTCTATCATAATTAAATTTGAGTTAATATAAAAGCATGTTTACAGTGGCCTCAACTTTACTACTGTATTTGCTCTGAGACAGTCATTTAAACAGTCATGTAAACCACTGTACACAGAAAAACATTATTCATTTGATTTTCTACATTTTTTTAAGGTAAGTGGTTGCAATCAATTTATTTTAGCTACATTTAAATAAACTAATTTGACTAAAAGTTAGTCAACTATTTTTTTTTATTTAAGTGTAACTAAAATAAATTGATTGCAACCACTTACCTTAAAATTTTTTTTTTTTTCAGTGTACAACAAGCATTTGAAGACCATAAAATCAGACAATTTCAGCTGATCTACTTTGTCAATGCACAAGTGTTTCACTTAAAAGTTAGTCAACTATTTTTTTTTATTTAAGTGTAACTAAAATAAATTGATTGCAACCACTTACCTTAAAAAAATTTAGGTTTTTTTTTTCAGTGTACAACAAGCATTTGAAGACCATAAAATCAGACAATTTCAGCTGATCTACTTTGTCAATGCACAAGTGTTTCACTTAATGAAACACTATTCCAATTACTGATAAATAATTATTTTAATGAAAGTCATGGGCCAGTTGCTCGACTAAAACAAACAATAATCACAATAGTGGTGTCAAAACATTCAATTTTTCAATTCTTCAATCAAAACATTTTCAATAATAAAAGTAACATTAATTAGAGCTAAAACTCTGTTAATTCTCAGAATTATAACTGATGCTATAAAAGCAAGTATGACTCTTAGGACACAGTAGGTGTGTATGAAAGAACTATTATATACTTGTGGCAACTATTATAACAAAGAAAGACAGATGAATTGGCATTTGGGTAAATTTATTCCAGTTCATAAACCTAAAAACACTCAAAGATATCAGCAATGTAAATGCTGGGAAACCAGAACTTTAATAAACAGAGGATTATAACTACTTGCTCTTTGTTTGTTGACAGCTATGTTGGTGTAACAGTGAGGGCCAGTGGTAGATGTGGCCATTGAAAAAAAGGTGGTGAGCTTATGTGATTGGACGTTCATCAAGAGACCATCACCATCGTTATCTACACCCCAGCAGGTGATCTACTGTGACTGAATAGAGCTCATCTTACAGAGTCATTCCACAGATTGGAGGGCAGCATTTAAACTACTCTTCAGCCAAATAGCCAAGCCATTTTGTAAGAGAAAACAGCAAAGGTCTTTACTATTACTGAAATAGAAACATCAACAGGGTTAGAGGTGATTCCATTTAAAGCTACAACCATCATCAATCTGTTGGCAGTGTCTAAGAATTTTTACCTGTAGCTTTTTGAAGGCACGTAAATATGTATTATGGACTTTGAAAACATCCTGTTGGCCTGTCATGGTTGTTTAATATGCCTTTATGTATTACTAATTAAATACATAAACATCTTGTAAAAATGCTGAACTATAAATGCCTTTTAAATACATTTAATCACTCTAGTAATGGTAGTAAAGTGATGGAATATGCAGGAATCAGCTGATTTAATATCGTACAAATTCTCTGTTAAACAGAAGACTACTAATTTCACCCGTGGCTGTTTTTCAAATGTACGTAACAGATTTAAAATAAAACATTCAAGTCTCCCAGTCATTGACTGTTACTAAAATTATGTAATTTACAATCCAATGTTGTTAAAAATTATTTAGATAAAACCAGATCAAAAAACGGGGCATGTATACCTATAAACGCCAACGGGTCAAATTTACCCACCTATATAACGCATGTATTTTCGCGCTGTCATTTTCTTGCCGCTTATGTTTTAACATTGTACATTTCTAGGCAACGCCTTTCACTCACTGATTTAGCGGTTATCAGTTTAATAAATAAAGTCAAAATGACTGAAACAAAGGCGATTTATGTAAGGTAGGTATTCGAAACACTAAATGCCATGAGTGATGGAGAGTCTGATGGTAGGCCTAAGTTTTGCGTCCTGGGTCGGCTCAGCATCTGACGGCGATCCAGATATCATATTTACATGTTTTAGCCTAACGTTATTCTAATTGGTCAAACTTTGGTTTAATTATTTAATGTTTGTCTTGCCATATCGTTTATTGTTCACTA
>NW_015505622.1:77185-78874 GCF_001515645.1 Sinocyclocheilus grahami
TGAGGGAGAACCAGAGCGGGCAGTGTGTCGTTTCCTGCGACGCAAATAGATCCAGTTCTGCCTGGCCAAATTCCCTCCAGAGGAGCTCCACCACCTCAGGGGGGAGTCTCCATCCCCCGGGTCTCAGCCCCTGTCTCAACAGGATGTCTGCCTCCTGATTGAGATACCCAGGGATGTAGACTGCTCTTAGCGAGAGGAGCTTCCCCTGAGCCCACAGAAGACCCCCCTGCCAATTGATGTAGGAGACCACCGATGTGTTGTCTGTGCGGACAAGCACACAATGTCCCCTTAGACCTGGAAGGAAGTGTGTCAGAGCTTGAAACACGGGCAGTATCTCCAGGCAGTTGATGTGCAAAGTGAGATGATGGTCTTCCCACAGACCGTGGGCAGACCGGCCGCTCATGACCGCCCCCCAACCCTTGAGAGAGGCATCTGTCGTCAGCGTTATATGATGACAAGGAGCCCCTAACATCGGGCTTTGAAGTAGGAACCAACGTTTCTTCCACATGTCCAAGGCACGTAAGCATCGCCACGTGACCTTGATCATGTGAAGCGGATTCCCCCTTGGGGAAAATCCCTTGGTCCTGAGCCACCACTGCAAGGGTCTCATGTACAGCAGGTCAAAAGTTATCCTGTTGGACGCCGGTGCCATCAAACCCAACAGCCTCTGAAACTGTTTGACAGTGAGTGACTGGCCTTCTCTTACTCCCTTGACTGTCGTGAGGATTGCCTCGATACGAGCTGGAGACATACGTGCATGCATCATGGTAGAATCCCACACCACGCCTAAATAAGTGGTTCTCTGTAGTGGAGAAAGTACACTCTTCTTGGCATTTCGTCTTAAGCCCAGCTCTCTCATATGGGCGAGGACAACATCTTGATGCCGAGCCACCATCTGCTCCGATCGAGCTAGTATTAACCAATTGTTGATGTAATTGAGTATGCAGATGCCCTGGAGTCGCAAAGGAGCCAAAGCTGCATCCACACACTTCGTGAAAGTGCGGGGTGAGAGTGACAGACCAAAGGGATGAACTCGATTTTGGTATGCTTCGCCCCCAAAAGCAAACCTCAGTAACTTCCAGTGTTGAGGAAGGATGGAAACATGGAAATAAGCGTCTTTGAGATCTATCATAACAAACCAGTCCTCGGACTGGATCTGAGATACTATCTGCTTGATAGTGAGCATCTTGAACCGAAGCCGTTTGATAGTGCGGTTCAGAAGACAGAGATCTAAAATCAGATGCAAGGGTTGCTCTCTCTGGGTTGAAGATACCACAGCGCGGGCTTCCGAACCCTGAGAGAGAGCCACGGATCTAGCGGGTGAGGACCGAGAAAAGGACGAGCCCGTCTCGGATCCCTCCGCTAAATCCACACGCGATCTCCACGAGAACAGTCTACGCTGTGCCTCGGCAACAGCGAGACCGCTGCCAGCGGGATCGCGAGCCTGGCCGCTCTCATCAAACACAGCCAGGCGAGAGCGGAGCATATGCAGCGAGAGTAACTCACAGTGATAACAATCAGCTCCCTCGAAAGCTGACCATGCATGCTTCGCTCCTAAACAAACAACACACAGATCGGGTGTATCCCCCGCTGCCAGATAGTGTGGGCAGGGAGGCACACAACGTCTGTAATGCCGTTTGCTCGCCATAGATATTAGTTTAGACTTTGTCATATTCTTTTGACTGCTTG
>NW_015505622.1:79433-104650 GCF_001515645.1 Sinocyclocheilus grahami
GGAAGGATGGAAACATGGAAATAAGCGTCTTTGAGATCTATCATAACAAACCAGTCCTCGGACTGGATCTGAGATACTATCTGCTTGATAGTGAGCATCTTGAACCGAAGCCGTTTGATAGTGCGGTTCAGAAGACGGAGATCTAAAATCAGATGCAAGGGTTGCTCTCTCTGGGTTGAAGATACCACAGCGCGGGCTTCCGAACCCTGAGAGAGAGCCACGGATCTAGCGGGTGAGGACCGAGAAAAGGACGAGCCCGTCTCGGATCCCTCCGCTAAATCCACACGCGATCTCCACGAGAACAGTCTACGCTGTGCCTCGGCAACAGCGAGACCGCTGCCAGCGGGATCGCGAGCCTGGCCGCTCTCATCAAACACAGCCAGGCGAGAGCGGAGCATATCCAACCATTCGATTTTCCTTAGGTGGGAATTCTTTTAACGATATTCTAATGGACCGCTTTGTGACATCACAAAACCCGGAAAACAACACTGTAGTCCAAACGAGCCGTTCATTGTAGTTCTTGAAAAGGGATTTTTTAAAAACGAAATATCTCCCTTAGGAGTGGACTGAGATTTGTAAGTTTGTAGATATTTTTATGCCCAAACATACACACTACACACTGACTAAAGTGTGTACACTCAAGTGTACTACAAGTGGTGACTAAATAATTTTTTTAAAATACAGAGATAGTATGTTAAAGCACATTTTAGTTCATATTAATGGTGTTCAGTAAAAGTTCAGTACTGTCGTACGCGCATTCGCGAGAGACTGCTTTTCCAGTGGATGGCGTAGGATGTAGGCATAGCGCATGCGCGTGTGAGTCTCGCAAAAACCAACATTTGTTTACACAAGCAAAGGAACCAAAGTTTCTTTATTTTTGCAAAGGAAAAATGTGTTTATATCGTTTTAAATATGGATAATTTTCTTACAAAATCGCATCGATTCGCTACAGGAGGCCTTTATTCATCCCCCGGAGCCGTGTGAGGCAACGCTTGGAAGAGCCAGGACAATTTTTTAATATAACTCCGACTGAATTCATCTGAAAGAAGAAAGTCATATACACCTAGGATGCCTTGAGGGTGAGTAAAACATGGACTAATTTTAAAGGTGTCCTATTATGCTCTTTTAAATAGTCTTGATTTTGTTTTGGGGGTGTACTAGAACATGCGCTCATACTAGGTTGTTCGAAAAACCCATCATTTTTCACATATTTTACATTATTATAACACCTCTCTCCCCAGTCTAGCATGAACGGCTAGAGTAGTTCCTGTATCAAGACCCGCCTTCTGAAATACGAAATGTGCTGTGATTGGTTAGCTGGGCCAGTGTGTGTTGTGATTGGCACCACTCTGCTCCTGGTTGGGAAATGTCATGCCCCTTACCATAGCCGCCTGCTGCGAGCTTCAGTGTAAATATTGCGTCAAAATCAAATCAATTTGGGCGCGATTAAAACCCGGATGATTGTAACCACTCTAAGTTCGTCTGCCTTGGGAAAACTAGCACGTCTCCGACATAGTGATAACACTCGTTGCCTTCTCTAGTGCAGCTCAACCAGGTCTCGTCCCATTCGGAAAATATGCGTTGTAGTCCAAATGAGTCGTTTGTTGTAGTTTTAAAAAGTGATTTTTGTTCAATAAAATATCTCCTTTTGAAGTGGACTTTGAGCTTTGTAACTTTGCAGATCTTTTTTATGCTCAAACAGCAACATTACAGACAAACTAAAGTTGAAAAAGTGAAAAAGCATAATAGGACCCCTTTAATTTTTGGGTGAACCCACTCTTTAAGTACATTTTGATTTAGTTACCCCTTACATGCCTTCTCGTCCTCTTCGCTCTGCTGATTCTCTTCTTCTTTATCAACCCCACTCCAGATTAAAAGCTATGGTACAGAGAGCCTTCTCTCGTGCTGCTCCGAGGTTATGGAATGGGCTTCCTTTGAATATTCGAAGTGCTCCTACACTAAGTACTTTCAAGAAACTGTTGAAAACCCACCTCTTTAACATTGCTTATCATGATTAAGCTGTTGATTAGGGTTTTTATTTTATTTATTTTGCTGTTTTATATTGTATCATTGCATTTTGTATTTTAATTGTTTTTTTTACATTGTTGTAGCGCTTTGGGTGTGAGAAAAGCGCATTATACATAAAATGTATTATTATTATTATTATTATTATTAAGGAAGTGTACTTTTTTTAACCTGGGCAGTTTTACTACCATGGTTAATTTCCGTAAGAGCAGTATTAAAGTAGATGAATGAATGCACTGAAGTTGCCTTAAAGAAATGTAACAATGTTAAACATTTAGGCTAGTTAATCTTAAACAGTATAACATGTTGACAGCATGACTTTGAATATTAATTAAAAATTCTGGCATAAATACAGGAATTTCATACAGTGAAATGACTGTCATTGAAAAATGACAGAATAATGACTCAAATGTAATTCAAATGAATAAATATGTTCGTTCTGATCTTATTCTCCTGTTCTCACACACAATGCAGCACTGACACAGTGTGGTGAAATCATCATGCATGATTACGATCCACAGCTTTCTCAGATTACGTTGGATTAAAACTACAAGGTCCATTGAGTTTGGAAAATTATGTGCACAGTAATCATCAGAATATCTCTTCACCTGTCTGATGCTCATTTTAACAGCTGTTTGTTCAACCAGGTGATTACAGTATATAGAAAAATATACATAACCGGAAGAATCAATAAACTGCCTCGAAGAGCACTTCCGGTAATTATTTCCGCTGTGATAAAGGTCTATTGCCAATGCATGAAACTATTTGACAAACTGATTTTCTATAAGATTTGCAAATAGTGATTGTAAGCTTTGCCTCCAAATTCATGTTATTTATTTATTGTTTTAACCACTGTAATTTAAAATACCTTAAAGGGTTAAAGTATAATAATTAATTAACTGATGAACTAACTAATTAACTAATCTATCTATCTATCCATCCATCCATCTATAATTAATTGCTGAATTTCTAGAACACACCTAAAAGAAAAAGATCACCAATGATGCAACGATGACAACAACATCTAAAATTGCATCCAGTATTACGAGTAATTTGCAGCGTGCCATTTTCTTTCCTGGCAGGTGTTTGAATTAAAATGTCAAAACATTGTTTTGTAAGTAAAAGTACGGCTAGAGTTCAGGAAGAGGAAACAGATGATCAGACTAATGCAGTGGCACAGGTCGACAGGCAAAGAGCCGCTTCACAAGAGCTCTCAACAGGAAGCAGCGTAACACGAGGCGCCACAATAATTGGACTGAGACTATAAACTGGCACACACCTTCAATATTACTGTCATAAGAATATAAGACAACTTCTCTAGCCAGGTATCAAGAGCTAGTTACCTGCTGGGAAATACTGTTTTGATGTGCTCACTTGGGCTTATTTTTAAGGACAAGGTGAGGGAAAGACCTAATTTGGTGTGAGATTTTGTGGTCAGCAGAGTTTGCATAATAGATAAAGAGCCAGGAACAGTAGCATTAAGTTAGTGCTATGCACACAAACAAACACATTTACATCACACACTGATGACTGTATTGTTCATCTCTTTAATAGTCACTCCTTTCTCTTTCACTTATCCAGGCCAAAACCAACACACTTTCATAAGCTCTAGATCAATGCAGGAAATGTAGGCAATATTGAAAAGTGTCTATAATTCATGCCACTTTGCCTCACTCTGCTTATTCTGCAAAACACAGCAGTTCCTGTATTCGGAGTATGAACTCATGGGCCTCAGTGTGTCCTTAACCTGCCTCTGTTTATGCAAGTTTATCAAGCTTTATATTGCCTCCCCTTTGCTCTGGCATCAAAAAGTGTCCTTTATATTAACAAAGAATTTGCAAAATTGCTAATTTTGCTATTTGCTATATGTATTTTTTTTGCCCGTTTATAATGCCTCCCGCAGAAATTATATGTTTGGGTAGACTGAAATTTCTAGATGTCTCTCATAAAATGGTGTGATTTCTTGTTTCTGGTCATGTGGGTGAGGCAGGTGGTAATGCAGTAGACGTTCCACATGCTGATATTCTTACAAATCCCTTACAAACAAAAGGTCTCAGGCAATGCAAAGTGCAAATGACTGGACATCTAATTGGATTGAGGAATTTCTCAAGTTTCTAAATCCTTGTCTCAGTACTTATTGTATTGTGAGTTATGAGTTTTTCTTTATCATCCAAAACAATACTGTGAAAGAAATCCAAACTGTCTTAACTGATAAAAAGAGGTGTAAAGCAATATAATGACTAAGTGTTGCACTGCCACTTGGAGCAACTCATTAAAATAGTCTGGTCTCAATGGACTCATTAAGGTTATTTTTTGGTGTTTAAATACTGTACCTCCTCCTATTCCTTGTAAATATGCAGCACTTCCAGTACGTGACATAAATGTTCATCTCTTTCTTCTGGTGTTATTACGCATCAATTAAGGGCAGTCGTGGCCTAATGGATAGAGAGTCAGACTTGTAACCCGAAGGACACGGGTTCGAGTCTCAGTTCCGGCAGGAATTGTCGGTGGGGGGAGTGAATAACCAGCGCTCTCTCCACCTTCAGTACCACGATTGAGGTGAGATCCTTGAGCAAGGCACTGAACCCCCAACTGCTCCCCGGGCGCCGCAGCATTGGCTGCCCACTGCTCTGGGTGTGTGTGTTCACTGCTGTGTGTGTGTGCACTTGGATGGGTTAAATGCAGAGCACAAATTCCGAGTATGGGACATCACTTCACTTTCACTTTTTATAGAAGGATGTTTCCACCTCCTACTGGACTGGAGTATGAAGTACCATGACAGAACAGCAATGGTGTCAACAAATTATTATACAATTTCATTCGTCCCATTCGGAAAATATGCGTTGTAGTCCAAATGAGGCGTTTGTTGTAGTTTTAAAAAGAGATTTTTGTTCAATAAAATATCTCCTTTTGAAGTGGACTTTGAGCTTTGTAACTTTGCAGATCTTTTTTATGCTCAAACAGCAACATTACAGACAAACTAAAGTTGAAAAAGTGAAAAAGCATAATAGGACCCCTTTAATTTTTGGGTGAACCCACTCTTTAAGTACATTTTGATTTAGTTACCCCTTACATGCCTTCTCGTCCTCTTCGCTCTGCTGATTCTCTTCTTCTTTATCAACCCCACTCCAGATTAAAAGCTATGGTACAGAGAGCCTTCTCTCGTGCTGCTCCGAGGTTATGGAATGGGCTTCCTTTGAATATTCGAAGTGCTCCTACACTAAGTACTTTCAAGAAACTGTTGAAAACCCACCTCTTTAACATTGCTTATCATGATTAAGCTGTTGATTAGGGTTTTTATTTTATTTATTTTGCTGTTTTATATTGTATCATTGCATTTTGTATTTTAATTGTTTTTTTACATTGTTGTAGCGCTTTGGGTGTGAGAAAAGCGCATTATACATAAAATGTATTATTATTATTATTATTAAGGAAGTGTACTTTTTTTAACCTGGGCAGTTTTACTACCATGGTTAATTTCCGTAAGAGCAGTATTAAAGTAGATGAATGAATGCACTGAAGTTGCCTTAAAGAAATGTAACAATGTTAAACATTTAGGCTAGTTAATCTTAAACAGTATAACATGTTGACAGCATGACTTTGAATATTAATTAAAAATTCTGGCATAAATACAGGAATTTCATACAGTGAAATGACTGTCATTGAAAAATGACAGAATAATGACTCAAATGTAATTCAAATGAATAAATATGTTCGTTCTGATCTTATTCTCCAGTTCTCACACACAATGCAGCACTGACACAGTGTGGTGAAATCATCATGCATGATTACGATCCACAGCTTTCTCAGATTACGTTGGATTAAAACTACAAGGTCCATTGAGTTTGGAAAATTATGTGCACAGTAATCATCAGAATATCTCTTCACCTGTCTGATGCTCATTTTAACAGCTGTTTGTTCAACCAGGTGATTACAGTATATAGAAAAATATACATAACCGGAAGAATCAATAAACTGCCTCGAAGAGCACTTCCGGTAATTATTTCCATTGTGATAAAGGTCTATTGCCAATGCATGAAACTATTTGACAAACTGATTTTCTATAAGATTTGCAAATAGTGATTGTAAGCTTTGCCTCCAAATTCATGTTATTTATTTATTGTTTTAACCACTGTAATTTAAAATACCTTAAAGGGTTAAAGTATAATAATTAATTAACTGATGAACTAACTAATTAACTAATCTATCTATCTATCCATCCATCCATCTATAATTAATTGCTGAATTTCTAGAACACACCTAAAAGAAAAAGATCACCAATGATGCAACGATGACAACAACATCTAAAATTGCATCCAGTATTACGAGTAATTTGCAGCGTGCCATTTTCTTTCCTGGCAGGTGTTTGAATTAAAATGTCAAAACATTGTTTTGTAAGTAAAAGTACGGCTAGAGTTCAGGAAGAGGAAACAGATGATCAGACTAATGCAGTGGCACAGGTCGACAGGCAAAGAGCCGCTTCACAAGAGCTCTCAACAGGAAGCAGCGTAACACGAGGCGCCACAATAATTGGACTGAGACTATAAACTGGCACACACCTTCAATATTACTGTCATAAGAATATAAGACAACTTCTCTAGCCAGGTATCAAGAGCTAGTTACCTGCTGGGAAATACTGTTTTGATGTGCTCACTTGGGCTTATTTTTAAGGACAAGGTGAGGGAAAGACCTAATTTGGTGTGAGATTTTGTGGTCAGCAGAGTTTGCATAATAGATAAAGAGCCAGGAACAGTAGCATTAAGTTAGTGCTATGCACACAAACAAACACATTTACATCACACACTGATGACTGTATTGTTCATCTCTTTAATAGTCACTCCTTTCTCTTTCACTTATCCAGGCCAAAACCAACACACTTTCATAAGCTCTAGATCAATGCAGGAAATGTAGGCAATATTGAAAAGTGTCTATAATTCATGCCACTTTGCCTCACTCTGCTTATTCTGCAAAACACAGCAGTTCCTGTATTCGGAGTATGAACTCATGGGCCTCAGTGTGTCCTTAACCTGCCTCTGTTTATGCAAGTTTATCAAGCTTTATATTGCCTCCCCTTTGCTCTGGCATCAAAAAGTGTCCTTTATATTAACAAAGAATTTGCAAAATTGCTAATTTTGCTATTTGCTATATGTATTTTTTTTGCCCGTTTATAATGCCTCCCGCAGAAATTATATGTTTGGGTAGACTGAAATTTCTAGATGTCTCTCATAAAATGGTGTGATTTCTTGTTTCTGGTCATGTGGGTGAGGCAGGTGGTAATGCAGTAGACGTTCCACATGCTGATATTCTTACAAATCCCTTACAAACAAAAGGTCTCAGGCAATGCAAAGTGCAAATGACTGGACATCTAATTGGATTGAGGAATTTCTCAAGTTTCTAAATCCTTGTCTCAGTACTTATTGTATTGTGAGTTATGAGTTTTTCTTTATCATCCAAAACAATACTGTGAAAGAAATCCAAACTGTCTTAACTGATAAAAAGAGGTGTAAAGCAATATAATGACTAAGTGTTGCACTGCCACTTGGAGCAACTCATTAAAATAGTCTGGTCTCAATGGACTCATTAAGGTTATTTTTTGGTGTTTAAATACTGTACCTCCTCCTATTCCTTGTAAATATGCAGCACTTCCAGTACGTGACATAAATGTTCATCTCTTTCTTCTGGTGTTATTACGCATCAATTAAGGGCAGTCGTGGCCTAATGGATAGAGAGTCAGACTTGTAACCCGAAGGACACGGGTTCGAGTCTCAGTTCCGGCAGGAATTGTCGGTGGGGGGAGTGAATAACCAGCGCTCTCTCCACCTTCAGTACCACGATTGAGGTGAGATCCTTGAGCAAGGCACTGAACCCCCAACTGCTCCCCGGGCGCCGCAGCATTGGCTGCCCACTGCTCTGGGTGTGTGTGTTCACTGCTGTGTGTGTGTGCACTTGGATGGGTTAAATGCAGAGCACAAATTCCGAGTATGGGACATCACTTCACTTTCACTTTTTATAGAAGGATGTTTCCACCTCCTACTGGACTGGAGTATGAAGTACCATGACAGAACAGCAATGGTGTCAACAAATTATTATACAATTTCATTGATTTTGCAATTTTCGCTTGGAAAATGATTCTAGTCACTTGGGTGCACTATTAAGCATTTTCAATTAGTCGGAATGCACTGCAATTTTATTGAACTGACCTAATTGAATATTCACTAAATGATGTCCTTTTGTGTTTTTTTTTTTTTTTGGGGGGGGGGGGGGCGTGTCTTTTCTTTCTTTACCTTTCACTGCTGTGTGTGTGCGTGCACTTGGATGGGTTAAATGCAGAGCACAAATTCCGAGTATGGGACGTCACTTCACTTTCACTTTTTATAGAAGGATGTTTCCACCTCCTACTGGACTGGAGTATGAAGTACCATGACAGAACAGCAATGGTGTCAACAAATTATTATACAATTTCATTGATTTTGCAATTTTCGCTTGGAAAATGATTCTAGTCACTTGGGTGCACTATTAAGCATTTTCAATTAGTCGGAATGCACTGCAATTTTATTGAACTGACCTAATTGAATATTCACTAAATGATGGGGGGTGGGGGGTACTATTCCTTTAAGACATTTCCTCAAAGTTTACCTTCTATAGTGTACCCCTCATTCATTCATTCATTCATTCATTCATTCATTCATAAATAATATGAAAAAATGCTGATCAATACAACAGGCCTACCTGTGCAAAAAAAAATCAAAACAAATTAAAATAATTTGCAGGAGGGCAGAAGGGCTGAGTCACATAAGTTAGACAACACAGTATGTTGAAACATATAAATGTTTCTCTCTGCACAAAACTTTTCTAGACAATACAAGCCATCCAAATGGGACTTATCAAGGACATGCGAAAATAGAGGCACTTTGTTTGTTTGATAACTTCATAGCACTAAGCACTAGAGCTCAATGTTTTGGAAAGAAGACCTTTCTTCAGGAAGAAAACCTTGGAACACTTTCTTTGTCTTCATGCCAAAAGAACCAAGATTAATGAAGCCACACACACACACACACACACACACACACCTACACATGCTGAGTTTTCACTTTAACCTTCTTGACAGTCCTTTCTAAAACTTCAAAAGCTTCCCTGCCCTTTGAACGAAACTCATTTTAAAATGACATTCAGCAAGTATTTTTATTATTTTTTTTCCTGATGATATTATGAATCACCAGAATCTCTTCTACCTGATCTATGGTGGGGACTTGAGACACTGGGCACTAACATAAATGTGGCAAAAATTATTTACTGCACTGAATATTAAGCATTAGGCTTTGCTTCTGAACATGTAGCTCAGCAGTTTAGGAGGATATAGCCACTTTGTTACATCAAAATAAGACTTGAAATGGCCTGAAAACATGACCTGTGGGATTTTTTTCAATGAATAATTAGCTTGTAAATAAATAACCTAAATCTCCATTTGATGAAAAAAAAGTTAAAAGTTAATTATTAAAAATAACATATGAACATAAGTTCACAAATAAAATATATTGTTTAAATTATTACTGCTTTGAGTTATTATTTTGAATGTAAAAAGGTTTTTGCCCCGTTCCTTTTTTTTTGCATATTTGTCACACTTAAAAGATTAAAATCATCGAACAAATTTTAATATTACACAAAGATAATGCCAGTAAATACAAAATGCAGTTTTTAAATGATGATTTCATTTATTAAGGGGAAAAAAACAGTCCAAACCTACGTGGCCCTATCTGAAAAATGTATTGCCCCCTCCAGTTAAATCATCAAAGAACTGTGATTAACCACAGAGTTAAATTTCTCTACCCACACCCAGGACTGATTACTGATTACTGATTACTGTTCAATCAAGAATTCACTTAAATAGAACCTGTCAGATGAAGTGAAGCATGCTTAAAGAGCAACACATCATGCCGCAATCTAAAGAAATTCAAGAACAGATGAGAAACAAAATAGTTGACATGTATCAGTCTCAAAAGGGTTATAAAGCCATTTCTAAGGCTTTGGGACTCCAGCAAACCACGGTCAGAGCCATTATCCACAAATGGAGAAAACTTGGAACAGTTGTGAACCTTCCCAGGAGCGGCCGGCCTACCAAAATTACTCAAAAGAGCGCAACGACGACTCATCCAGGAGGTGATAAAAGAACCCAGAACAACATCTAAAGAACTGCAGGCCTCACTTGCCTCAATTAAGGTCAGTGTTCATGATTCAACAATAAGAAAGAGACTGGGCAAAAACGGCACCCATGGGAGAGTTCCAAGGCAAAAGCCATTGCTGACCAAAAAGAACACAAAGGCTCGTATCACATTTGACAAAAAAATTCTTGATTTTTTTGCATATTTTTGGGCAAATATTCTGTGGACTGATGTGACAAAAGTTTAACTTTTTGGAAGGTGTGTGTCCCATTACTTCTGGCGTAAAACCAACACAGCATTTCATAAAAAGAACATCATACCAACAGTCAAACATGGTGGTGGTAGTGTGATGATCTGGGGCTGCTTTGCAGCTTCAGGACCTGGACAACTTGCCATAATTGACGGAACCATGAATTCTGCACTCTATCAGAAAATCCTGAAGGAGAATATCCAGCCATCAGTTTGTGACCTCAAGCTCAAGCGCACTTGGATTATGCAGCAGGACAATGATCCCAAACACACCAGCAAGATCACCTCTGAATGCCTCAATAAAAACAAAATTAAGATTTTGGAGTGGCCAAGTCAAAGTCTGGGCTTATATCCAATTGAGATGCTGTGGCATGACCTTCCATTCATGCTCGAAAACCCTGCAATGTGGCTGAATTAAAACAATTCTGCAAAGAAGAGTGGGCCAAAATTCCTCCACAGCGATGTGAAAGACTCATTGCCAGTTATCGCAAACGCTTGATTGCAGTTGTTGCTGCAAAGGGTTGCACAACCAGTTATTAGATTTAGGGGGTAATTACTTTTTCAGATAGTTCCAGGCAGGTTTGGACAGCTTTTTTCCCTTAATAAATTAAATAATTATTTCAAAACTGATAGAAAACAGTTGTTTTAAATTGTAATAATATTTCACAATATTTTATTTTTTGCTGTATTTTTAATCAAAGAATAATTGCACAAGAGACTTATTTCAAAAACAAACAAAATAATAATAATAATAATAAAAATCTTACCAATGGCAAACTTGTATTACAAAATATAAAATAGCAAAATGAAATGTTTTTTTGTTTTGTTTCCTTTTTTTTTATTTTTTATAATAATAATATATTATGGTATAAGCCAGGTACAATTAAATGATTAAAGCAACTATTTATAAATAAAGCAGTTCATATGCCATAAATATCAGTGATTATTTAGGGACATACTGTAAAAAGGTGTGTGCTGTCAAAAAACTGAGACATAAAACCAAACATAAAATATTGCAACTTCCTAAACAACAGCATGGCACAAGTAAAATAATGTCAGGATATTTTTATTGAATCTCAAGGGCTTGGAATAATACACAAACGTTCTGTCTGCAAATCATCTGAGACCATGTTGCAATGCATTGTAACGATGCAAAACAAAGCATCAAAGTAACACCATTCTTGTGCTATGTTCAAAATGGGTGACTAAAGGCCTTTAATAGATTTCTACTAGAAATCTAATAAAATAATACTCCCTTTATGATGCCATGAGAGTGGAAGCTTCCATTTGAAGATTCCACTCCCCCAAACTTCACTTAGCAGAGGGGTCTGGCAACTTACAGTTTATGGTACATCAGAAGAAGCCACAATGGGAATAGCTGGGGCCTTAAGGGACAATGTTTAGTGTAGAGGCTGCTGGCTGAGAAGAAAGCGTGGGTGGAGGGGATGCTGGAACAGCAGCAGTGTTACTGGGCATCTTACCCTCCCAGAGGCCCCGAGGGTTTGAGCTTATTAGAGAACCTCCTTCAGACAGTGTGATAGGGAGGGGCAGACAGAAACACGTGTCCTTATTTGACCACTAAGCCTGCTGGACTTCTTAAAAAGTTTATACACTTTTGAGAGTTTGACACATTTGACACCAGTATGAATATTGCTATTGTATCTGCAGATGATTCAAGTATTTTAAATCTTTTTTTTTTTTTTTTGGACTTGGGTTCATGACTAAACAGTGCAGATTTTATGAATGAAAACAATTTGTTTAATGATTTATTGCATCACAATTTGTATTATCATTTAAAAGCATGCCGATGTATTTGCACAATGAAAAAAATGTGAATCCTGTATGGATTTCTTTCTTCTGATTAGCACAAAAGAAAATATTTTAAAGAATGTTGGTAACCAAGCAGTTGACAGTAGCCATTGACTTAAATAGTTGTTTTATTGTTTTGTTTTGTTTTTCATATATGGAAGCCAACAGCTACCGTTAACTTTTTGGTTACCTACATTCTTCAAAATATCTTCTTTTGTGTTCAACGTGATAAAGGAAACTCATGTTTGGAATAATATCAGGGTGAGTAAATTATGAGAATTTCCATTTTTAGGTGAACTAGCCCTTGAAGTTTCTTTCCCTCATTTAAAAAGCAGATTCAAAGGCAAACCAGTCTCCATATTCATGACATAAATCTCAAGTGCAATAAAATACCACCAGTATTTTAGAACGGGGGACCATTTTCAGCACCTTACCAATGATGGCAGCCATTTACGACTGTAAGCTTAACTGCGTTTGAGGTGGTCGATCCACCTGTACTGCACTTAGCAAGTCTTTCATAGCCATTCTGAATTAATCACTCAGACAATAAATCCATGCTTCCCACATGTCAAATGACCCTACAGCACAATGTTGTTGTTTTTCCATCTCCATCAATCATCTAGCAAACTGCTTTTCATTCCTGTTACATGCAAATCTGTTTTTATTTATCAGGTTAATTTGCATGCCAAATCTGTGATTATACATCATCAGCAGTTATGAAAGGACAATAATTAGCAATGCTAAGAAGTGGGTAATTACCACGGCAGTCACAGGATTGTTCTAAATTAACTCTTGTCTGCAGAGGTTCATATGCTGAATAAAGCATTTTGTAATACTCTTGTGGGATGACGAGATTGCTTACCTTGACAAATAGATGTTGGGAATTGTGCACCGTGTTCTCTCTCAGCATGCAATTATGGCAAATTCACAAAAATGACTACAATACAAAGTGGTAGAAACGTGTATTACCCTTCATTGCTCCTGTTGCGACAAAAACAAAATGTGGGAATCTGGATCAAATGTGCTTACATTTTGTTTTGTATAAATCTGCATTTGTATTGGATTATGGCTGAAAGCTGTACAGCAATACTATATATTTTTTAATAATATATTCCAATTACTGCTTCATGGTTTGTCTGTAGAGAGAGAGATAGAAAGAGAGAGAATCAGAAGTTACTGTTTTATTCAATTAGGTCTTATCATCAAATAGCAGGACCGACAGAAATGGAAAGTGAATATGTACAATTAAAACACTGTGCCCACAAACTCAATGGAGGACTAATTTAGCATCCTGTGCTACGTGAATGTATCCACATGGCACTCATGCTTGTTCCCCTTAGATAAGTGCTTATTCCAAAAGCTTGTCTCGATACAACTGAATAGCAAAGGCATATAAAAATGTTGCATAAATAAGCCCGATCTTGAAGCCTGTGGGGAAAGTAAATAGGTAACTTTTTTTTTTATTTTGTATTCGCTTATTATTCATGACGCCTATTGGTTTTCTCAACCTTTGGTGTCACAAACTATATTGCGAGGGGAATTGCGGCCACTGTCTGCGATGTGATATGAGGACTTTTGTGATATTTAGTAGGACCTTTTGGTCACAGTGATGCTCCAGTAAGCTTGCATTCCTTGAAGACACTAATGTCCTTGAGGACCATGCAGAACTCGCTTGTCAATCTGTTGTGTTAAGACCAAACTCCTGTGTCTTTAACAGAACAATCAGACTATCTGTCTCCTTCCATAGAAAATGTAATAACGATTTCATCCACTTTGTCTCTGTCTTGAGGGACAGGAAATTTAATTCCCGAAAAGCCATTCCGGATTATGATTCCTAAGTCATTACAAGGATCATTTCCAAATGGCAGTGAATAATAATGTGAAGGAAACCTGTATATAAAATGCTTCAGTCAACTATGAGAAATGTCAACATGAAAGTGACCATTCCGCTCTATATACAGGAACAGAGGGAAACATTCTGATTCAGTGGCATCTATTTTGTGCCTTTCTAGCATCCAGTTGGGTTAAGTGTAAGTATAATACAATTGTAAGTACAGTACTGAGTATAATCAGCTTACACTGACCCTATTTTGAGTATTACATTTCATTCCCCAGCTCAAGATGACTGTTTGTTGTGGAATTTTGCGCAAAACTCAAAGCTCCCTGAGCATGTGGCAATGTTTCACCCACAAATTTTAATGAGACCCAGGCATGGAATAAGGAAGATAATAACTTGAATAAAGTCATTTAACAAACTCAATGAAAGAAACTCTTAAAGATCGAAATCAAATATCATTCCAAAATGTCAGGTGATGTTTATCTCCAGGGAGAGAATGATCAAGAAACACATTACATTAATAATGCATCCCGACCTGAGCAGAACACAAGAGTCTGAGTTATTTTCTGTAGTTGGTATTTAATGTCCTGAATAGGCTGTGTTTGTGCTTTGTCGTGTGGCATTTCACAAATGCTAAATGCATGGTCATTACTTGGATTTCTAATTCACACGTAAGTACTATTAATGTAATGACAGATAGAGGTGGTTATTGAGGATTTTATTGTACATTAAACCTCACATATGTCATAGTCACAAAGGCTTGAGCAACAGCAGCCCCTGGAGGCGAACTGCTTGGAAAAGTCTCAAGCTCCCACTTCCGTTCCATCTGTCTCCTTTGTCTTTCTCATTATCCCCCATTCAACCACCCAAAAAGCAGAACGGATCAGTTGATACGTAGTAAAGCACTGCTCTGACGATCTTTTGACAGAGCAACGATAACGACTACATTTAACTCTAAGCTTCAAGATGAGATGTGAAAAGGAGAGTACAATGAGACTAAGCTGTTACCATGGAGTTTATCCCATCTCTCTTATATACTTGTACAATAGCTTCCCATTAACTTTCAGAAAAAGTTCCAACACGCATAATTGCTGGTCTCAGATAACAAACAGTCCACGCAAGGCTTAATTTGATTGACAAGACCACATAGGATGAAACAGCATCATTCCTTCACAGTTCTAGTACAACGTAGGTGTGAAAGATTTGGATCTAATCAGTCTTTTGTTGTCAAGTGGTGACTTGGAGTAAATTGCCATCCCCCAGTGGTTCATTCGCTCGCTGTGGAACGCCTGTGAGGTTGTAGTGGGTAGTTGTTATTGAAAGTGACTACCCAACACAGTGACTTGTCTCTTCCACTCATCCAATATCTTCGCCGCGTTCATCTTTTTGCTGTCCCCCGTGGGGGGTAGGGAGAGATACTCCTCCGTCCTCTGTAGCTCTCACTTTTCCTCCATGTTTCCCACCATCCATTACAGGAGATGTGACAGTCTCCTGTTAATGTTGCACATGCACACACACTTGCAGTTTGCAATAAGTTGACAGGGTGTGAGCTTATTGAGATGCACATTGTGAATTTGTGACAAGGGCTCTAGACAAGTTACTCTCTAGAGTCTCGGTGGAAGTAAGCATATCTCCAAAGACACCTCAAACAGCTAAGGGTCCTGGCACAGTCTCTCTATGCAGCAGCCAAGGAGAGCAGATGAAAATATTGAATGTCATATTTTTCGTAGACTTAGTTATTTAACTTTTTTCCAGATTTTCTCACTGACTCGATGTTAAAGACCCAGGGGAGATATCACTTCGACTCTTGCGGTGCCAAAGGGCAATTTGCTAAAAGTCTGGAGGTAGATGTGATGTGAAAGGACTCATTAGACCAATGAGACAGAGAGGGTTTTATGTTTTTTTTGTTTTGCCTTTGATGGCAAAGACCTCATGACGTCCAACAGATGCCTCTGGACACCTCTGGAAAACTCTCTACCTAACAATACATCTCGAGCAAAAGCATGTCAGCCATCAAATTGGTTGGCAGTAATGTGAACTCTAGGGTGGTTTTTATTGCCCATGATTTCCACATTTTCCGTTAGATTCTCTGATCTCACAATCGCTAGCTGTCCATCCAAGCACCAGGGCGAGTGACAATTCGTGCTCATTTTGGGATTCAGACTGCCCGTTGGAGCATGAAATGAGCTCATTTCGGTCAGAGAGGAACCAAATGACGAGAGCTGAATTAATGTCACACCCCATCGTTATCATTTATTCTTTCGGCAAAAAGGAAAATGCTTCCTTCTTCTTCCAGTGCAGTGACTGTTAGCTGAGGAACTGTGCCTATCTCTTCCTGCTAAACAATCTGATGTGTTATTCCTGCTGTGATCAGAAGGATGGAAGGGATAAAGAGAGAAGAAAAAGACAGAGAGCTTCTATATTGGAAGTAGATTGTGAAAATGACGCTCAGGCTCACCATCAGCAATGTACTTTAAAAAAAAGATTGCTCCCTTTATATTTAAAGATTAGAGAGTTTTTCCTACACGCTCTCCAGCTTTGTACCACTTTGAAAATCTTCTCTGGATTCAGGGCTGGATTTCGAATTCAGCCAGGGGGGCCAGTGGCCTGGGGCCTCATACTATAAAGGTTCTCCAAAGCCGTTCTGGCAGACAGTGGAAAAGAAACCTCCCCTAGATCCTTTTGTGCATAGTGTGTGCTGACCACTGGAACATCTACAGTAGGGCCCCTCAGAGTCTACAGCACAAGATGACCACTTGTGCCCCCAAGTTCCCTAATGCACACACTGCCTACATTCTTACAAGAAAAAAAAAACACAAAAGTTGTTACTGGGGTAGTATATTTTCAAAAGGTAATAAAATGTACCATGTAGGTACTAATACTAATACACATTTTAGGTACTAGTATGTACTTTTTTTAGGGACAGTTCACCCAAAAATGAAAATGTTGTCATCATTTATGTAGATTTTTGATGACAGACACAGATACCAGCTTGGTTAGTTTATTCAACAACCGCACACTCTCCCTTCAACCTGGGACTCCCTGACGTCACTTTCTTGGAACCCCGTGACTTAAAGAAACATTCCACATAACTCTACATCCCCCCTCTTTTAGTGGAAAACAAAGTAACAGTGTGTAAGCTTGTACTTTCTTTGATTTATCTGACCGGCCCGCATAGCAGTAGATGTGCCATTCTTTTTCAAACTTCCTCCAGTTATCGGCGATGTTGTCATCAAAAACCAACGGATCTATACGGCGAACTCCCTGGGCCATTTTATTCCACTTCAGACACCATGTAGATTTTTGATGACAGACACAGATACCAGCTTGGTTAGTTTATTCAACAACCGCACACTCTCCCTTCAACCTGGGACTCCCTGACGTCACTTTCTTGGAACCCCGTGACTTAAAGAAACATTCCACATAACTCTACAATTTACTCACTTTTTGTGAGTTTTTGTTTTGTTTTGTTTTGTTTTCTTATGTTGAACATAACATAAGATACTTTTAAGAATGCTGGTAATGAAACAGTTGATGATCCTCATTGGCTTGCATAGTATTTATTTCCCTACTATGGAAGTCGATGGGCACCAACAACTGTTTGGTTCTTCAAAATTATTCAAAATATATTATTTTGTGTTCAGCATAAGAAAGAAACTCATACAGGTTCGGAATTACATGAGGTGAGTAAGTGATGATAAAATGATCTATTGCTTTAAGGTACTAATATGCACTCTTTAGGGGTAAAAAAAGAGTATAATTTAATGTTAGCTACCAAAACATACATTTCCTATTTATTGGGGGGAAATATGTCTGCCACTATGGGTGGCAGGGGTTGGGGGCCCACAAAGACGTGTGCCCAGGAGCCATGATTTGGCTCTGTCTGAATTAATATTACTATATAAGCTTTTCAGTTTGTCAGTCAAGATTTACTGACACATGGAGGCTATAGGCTACTTTACTGCCACTAGTTGAGAGCAGAGATTTTTCCACCATCGCTTCTATTGCTGATATTGTTTCACATTTAGTTATCAAAGTATATGCTGAGTCTGAACCAAAGCTTTCTGTTACAGGCACTATCAGTCTACCAAGAGTGAAAGAGACAGGTTGCGAGAAATCTCAACAACACAAACATGTTATTGGCTATGGTTTATTTGTCCTCCCTGAGAGTCCCTGTCCACTAAAGTTTAATTTTTAGTGTCTGTTGAGGTGATATTATAAGACAGTCCGGGGTGTCATTGAAGGGAACAAGAAATCATAAGTGGTTATATGAAGCCGACAAAGGAAAGTGAGGCACTGCTCTGAGGGTTCCCTTTATATATTTTGGGGTAAAAAAAATATGTTAAATTAATCTAGATCATAACAGTTGCACTTGAAACATTAATTAATGAGTGGAGAGTATTACTTAGTTTCACTCAATTTAGACAGAATTTGTTTTGACATGATTGTCACTTAGAGTAAATCTTGACAAGAATGCCCTATCTTAACTCGTCAATGAATTCTGAAAGCATTAATAATGTTGAAAAATTAATTCATAAAGGCTCTCACTTGTTATGACAGCCTTTCAAGCTCCAGTGTCATAAGATAATTACGTACTTAGTCATAGGCTCTTGTTAATGTTTCATTTATAAATTATCTTATGGCACTTCCCCGACACTAGATCTCAATTGGTTTTGCATTAGAACCCGCATTTTACATGGGACATCAGGTGGCGACCCAAGACCCAATTCCTCCATATAAACACAGTTCATATGTGTAATCGCATTGAATTTTCCAGTTGTTTTTCTGCTGACATGGCATACTTTACTTTTGTTAAACATCATCTCTCTCTCTCTCTCTCTCTCTAAAATTAGAGTGTTGTGTATTCTGCTTCTATGATTTTGACAGTTGCAGGTGCACTGTTCATATTTGTGTGAAATAGTCTTAAAATGTCCCACTTGGTCAATATTGAACCATGTCCACCTCAGAATTTGTTCAGCATGGACCTCACCTCATAGCATCCATGCATCATAAATCTACTAATAAATGCTGCATATTATCGTAACGCCCATGGGGGAACTATTCATATCCATAGAGCGAATAACCTGACAGAAGAAAAGACAAATGGTGCTATATTGACTCTATGCCCATATAGATTTCAGGCCATGATTTGATTTTGAGGGCCTGATATATACTATAAATACACTCAATGAGGCCACTTACAAATGACTGAAAGGGTTGAATGACAGATTAAATCACTCTCAAATTTGTGAGGGTATAAGCTCTTCTCATGTACAAGGTTTTGTTATTGAAAGGTTTGCGAAACTGGTTTCAGCATACTGGTTCCTTGAGGCTAGTTATGACAACTTTTATAGGCCATAATTGGTTATCTTGTGAGATATCTCCAATGACGCCTAAAAAAAGGTTTATCAAGATCCCAAAGATACAGTCAAAAGCATTATTCACATTGGATTAGTTTATCGAAAGGATGTTATGTGTTCCCTATCGATACTTCACTTGTACTGCGTCTGCTAAGACATTATGGGAAAAAGTAATTTTTATCCTGAACTGAAGCCTTTTTCAATAACGCAATGTAACTGCACAGCCATTGGATCATGCAGTACACTTCAAAAAACGATCCAATGGCTCAGTAGCGGTGCTGCACAAACCTATGGCCAAGAAGCCCGCCAAATCCTGTCAGAATGGGCGGGGCCATCTGGCTATATAAGCGTCCGCTTCGCCATAGGATTCAGATTTCTTCTCCTTCAGTGACGGCGACGTTCTTCGCTGATCTCTGCTGACTGAAGAGCCTGCTTGCCATTGACATGCCTCGCAGTGGATTAGCAACCTTTCTGCTCGGCTGATTCGCCGCCTTCAGCGCCGCAAAGCAGTGGTCCAGCTTGCCCTGCCACCATCCAGCGAGCCTTATAAGAGCAAATTTCTAAAGAGCACATTTTTGCGGCGTTGTTTCAAATGCCGCACCGTTATTGCGGTATTGCGGCCACTGTGAGTGCGTTCCTGCTTGGGAAAATCCCACGCGGAATCCGCTCTCTCCGAGACGGATTGTTCCCATTGTGAGAACATCTCGCTTCTCTGCGCTCGCGGATAGCCTTCTTTTCAGAAAGCGACCTTACCATTTTCTTCCTCCCAGGAGCCTGTGAGGAAAAAACAGCGGGGCAGAGGATCACAGTGGTTGGATGCGAGAGAGCTCATGCCGGGTCAAGTACCACGTGCCTCGCTCTCTCCACACAGAGAGGTTTCCCCTGTCCTCTTCACCCAGCCTGACCAGCGTCCCTCTGCCAGCGCGAGCGATCTGGTCTCGTTCGGTGGGAGTGATGAAAAGCTTCTGGATGACAGCATGTCATTAGCAGCCTCGGACACGGAGGAGCTGTCGGGCTCGAATGCCTACCGTACCCCCCCTGCCGTCGTCCGAGCCCAGCAATGTTAAGCCCGGGATGGATGCTGAATTATTCTGTGTCCTCTCGAAAGCCGTCAAGGAGCTGGGATTGGCGTGGTCTCCACAGGAGGAGCCCTCCCACTGCCATCTGGAAGAGTGGTTCCTGCCGGGGCGCGTTAAGCCCCTCGTCAGCGATCCTTTCCTTTTTTTCCTGAGGTCCATGACAAGCTCACTAGGTCATGGTGCACCCCATACTCTGCACGCCTCCATACTTCCACTTTGTCCTCCCTCACTTCAGTGGACGGCACTGAAGATAAGGGATACAAGAAGCTGCCTCCGCTGGACGAGTCAGTGGCCGCACATCTCTGCCTGCCCACTGCTATTGGCTGGAAGGCAAAGACTACCCATCCATCCAAGCCGTGTAGGACGACTTCAGCCCTCGCTGGACACGCCTACTCCTTGGCTGAACAAGCGGCCTCGGTGCTCCACTCAATGGTAGTTCTCCAGGTCTTCCAGGCCAAAGTCCTCGCCGGCACGGACGAGTCTGGTCTGGACCCCCCCGACGCTCAGGGAGCTGAGAAGCGCAACGGACCTGGCTTTGTGTGCTACCAAGACCACGGGTCAGGCTATAGGGCATGCCGTGCCCAGTCTGGTGGTTTGTGGCTGACCTTGACGGAAATCAAGGACGCTGACAAGATTCCCTTCCTTGATGCCATGGTCTCTCCCACTGGTCTGTATGGGCCAGCAGTTGAAGGCTTCACAGAGAGTTTCACAGAGGCACAAAAGTTGTCCCAGGCCATGCGACACTTCATGCCAAAATGCTCTAGCTCTGCAGCTGCCTCTAGTCGCCCCATGTCTGCGCCGACTCAGCAGCCCACGAAGCCTACACCCGCGCCTAGCCAGCCAAGCCTGAGCTTCAACGACGTTCCTGCTCGGCCAAACACTAATCGCCAGGGACCCTGGCCCAAGATAGCACTGGACCCTGCGCCTCAGGCGTCATCTTGATCTAAAGGACTGAACGAGGAGGGGGCCAAGTCTCACTGCAGCCGGACCACCCCCCAAGCTGCCTCTCTTTAGCTGCCAATCACCCCGTCCAGTTCCAGGTGCAGTCGCGATGTGTTTGCTGCAAACTCTGGGCCCGTTCAAGCGCCCAAGTGGCAATCCACTGTTATATCGGGCAGAATAAAACACAAACATTTTCGAAAAGAGAGCAGATTTCCTCTTCCATTTCTCATGAGTACCCTGTCCCCTTGCAGCGAGCAGGCACTTGAACCAATCCAACCCCTGACTTCCTGGGCCGAGGCATGGCAAGCCATCCCCGGAGTGTCAGAGTGGGTTCTGGGGATAACAAAGCGAGGCTGTTCACTTCAATTTGCTTGGAGACCCCACGTTTCAGCGGGGTGGTCCCCACTTTGGTTCAGAGCAAGGACACACACGTCCTGCGCTCTGAAGTAAAAAAAATCTGATGACAAAGGGAGCCATAGAGATGGTGCCTCCAGCTCAGAGCGAGTTAGGCTTCTACAGCCATTACTTTCTCGTCCCCAAGAAGGATGGCGGCCTGCAGTCCATCCTCGATCTCAGACGTCTGAATCGCACCCTCATGAAATGGCCGTTCAGGATGATTGCACTGAAGCAGATCATCTCGCAAATCCTCCCAGAGGACTGGTTCTTTTCTCTGGAGTTGAAAGATGCCTACTTTCACATCCAGATAGCCCCACACCACAGGTGATTCTTAAAATTTGCCTTCGAGGGAGTGGCTTATCAATACACAGTCCTTCCCTTTGGACTGTCCCTGGCTCCACGCACATTTACGAAGTGCATGGATGTGGCTCGTTCCCCTCTGAGGCAGAAGGGAATCCGCATTCTCAATTACCTCGACGACTGGCTCGTTCTGGCCCAGTTGGAGGCAGAGTTACTATCTCACAGAGCCCTCCTCCTCAGCCACTTAGAATGCCTGGGGCTCAGTGTCAATTTTGCCAAGAGGGCACTGTCCCCCAGCCAACGAGTATCATTCCTCGAAACAGTGTTCGGTTCAACCCAAATGAGAGCGGTTGCCTCTCGCCCCCTCAAGACATTTCAAAAGATGCTATGACTTATGGCCGCAGAATCTCCAGTGCTACAGTTGGGCCTGCTTCGTATGCGCCCTCTTCAGTACTAGCTGAAACCGCGGGTTCCATCTCATGCATGACGTCACAGATGCCTGCTCTTCATGGTAGACCAGGCCTCTGCTTCTCATGCCCCTATAGCAGGCCAGTCGGAGGGCAGAAACAAGTACGAGCCCATTCAACTAGAGGCGTCGCCTCATCTTGGGCATGGACTAGCGGTGTGTCCATTGCGGAAATTTGTGTGGTGGCCAGTTGGGCCTCTCCGTCCACATTTGATAGTTTTTATAGCCTGGACTTCCCTGCTTTGCAGGCTAGGGTTTTTTCTGCATAACTGGCATGCACCTGCTTATGCAGTACTGCTCTGAGCAGGAGTTTGGCTGTAACATGCTCAAATCCATCAGAGGATTTACTTGAGCGCTCTCTGCCCCTGGGTGCCGAGGCTGTGCATGTCTTCTGTAACGATCACTCAGGCCGGGCATGACCTGTGTGAGCTTAGCCCATTTGCCTCAGGAAGTGTTTGCTATTCTTGTCCCCTTGGGCGCTGAGGTGCCTAAGGCAAGGTTACACATGTAGTCGTTCCTCTGCCATAGCACGACTTGATTGTACTGGTTCCCATAGCATCTTAGCAGATGCAGTACGAGTGAAGTATCGATAAGGAACGTACTCGGTTACAAACGTAACCTCGGTTCCCTGAGATACGGGATCGAGTACTGCGTTGCTAGCCGTGCTATGTAGCTGCACAGCTCAGACGTTGCTTCAGTCGAAGTAACCTGAATCCAATGGCGAAGCGGTCGCTTATATAGCCAGATGGCCCCACCCGTTCTGGCGGGCTTTGGCAGGCTTTGTGGCCATAGGTTCATGCGGCACCACTGCCTAGCCATTGGTTCGTGCAGTACACTCAAAAAAAGTTACACTGTGTTATTGAAAAAGGCTTCAGTTCAGAAGAAAAAAATACTTTTTTCCATAGCGTCTTAGCAGACGCATTACTCATTCCCGTATCTCAGGCAACCGAGGTTGTGTTTGTAACAGAGTACGTTTTACAGATATACTTTGCGATATACTTTGCCCAAATCTACCCAGTCTATGTTTGTTTGTTTTTTCCTCACACAACCTCTGTAAAATTATATAACAAAATATCCATAAACTCTGTGGTCATCTGAGAAATCTAATCCTGTCCTAATGTGAATATCTGGGGTTACTGATATTGATATATTGTCCCAATGGTTTTCCTCATTTGTTTTTAGCTGAGCTACTGTACCATTTGCACACTAATCATCTGCATGATTCACCTTTGATATCAATAGCATCCAATTAAAAAGACAAATCACATGAACTTAAAGAATGTCAATTAAATATTTGCATCAGGTACGATAGTATCATGTTGCAAAAATATTAAGCAGCATAACTTTTTTCAACAGTTTTCAACACGGATAATAAATCAGCATATTAGAATGATTTCTGAAGGATCATGTGACACTGAAGACTGGAGTAATGATGCTGAAAATTCACTATTGCATCACAGAAATAAATTATATTTTAGATTTTTAGATTTTTATATATTAAAATGGAAAATCATTATTTTAAATGGTAAAAATATTTTATTCTGTGTTTTCATCAAATAAATGCAGCCTTGGTGAGCATAAGATATTTCTTCAGAAAAAAATATTAAAAATCTTACTGATCCCAAACTTTTGAATGGTTGTGTGTCAAGATTGGACTGTCTTTATTGTGTTTTGCTCCCCATGTGCTCCCCGTGACCCAGTTTCTCCCTCATATGCCCTTATTTGGTCGTTCCTTTTCCTGTCCTTGTTGTCTCTTAATTAGTCATTCTTTTCACCTATGTTCCTCCCAATTCCCTCGTTATCCTGTTTATTTAAGCCCTAGTCTGTTCAGTCTGTGTTTGTCGGGTCTGTGTTTGTCGGGTCTACAAACGAGTCTGAAGTGGGTGTGTCTGATATAGGGAGACATACAAAATGTGCAGTGCTTGGGGTACTTCATGGAGAGGTTTGATAACCACTGGTTTAGGTATTAGGTAGTATTAAGGATGTAGAATATGGACATGCAGAATATGTGCTTTATAAGTACTATCGTCTCTAGGTTATGTATGTAACCATCATTCCCCGAGGGAACGAGATGCTGCGCCCCTGCGTGACCGCGTTCTGAAGCACATGTAAAATCAATTCAATGGAGCAGCGAGATGTCACGAGCGGGGTGACCTGAGCGCCAGGAAGTATAAAAGTGCATCCGGCAGAGCGCAAGTTAGCTTCGATGAAGTAGCGCCTAGAGGGATGCAGGGAGTATGGCAAAGAGACGCAGTGTCTCGTTCCCTCGGGGAACCATGGTTACATACGTAACCTAGAGATGTTCCCCTTCAGGAACTCGAGCTGCGTCGAGATCGCTTTGGGAACAAGAATACCCACTGCGCCATACTACCAAGTCCCTGCCTGTGTGTGTATCTTGCGAGCACATCACAAAGAGAGAACTTGGGAACCTGGGGTAGATGCCAGGTCTAGGTTGTAAAAGTGGACAAAACTGTGCGGAGAGGACCAGCCCGCCGCAGCACAAATGTCCTGCAAGGCCATACCCAAGTTGAAAGCCTTGGAGGCCGCCATCCTCCTGGTCGAGTGCGCTCTGACCCCCATAGGTGACGGGAGGCC
>NW_015505622.1:105193-105969 GCF_001515645.1 Sinocyclocheilus grahami
TTATTAGTGAGGAAATAGCGAGGAGAAAGATGGTCTTGAGCGTGAGCAACTTGACCTAAACTTCTTCTATGGGTTCAAAAGGGGCATTGCATAAGCCCCCTCCAGAACCACAGCCAGGTCCCATGAGGGCACCATAGTGCGCTGTACCGGCCTCATCCTCAGGGTGCCATGAAGGAAACGAGTGATAAGTGGGTGTCTTCCCAATGATTGACCACCCAGAAGGGCGTGGTAAGCAGCTAAGGCCGCCACGTATACCTTCAGAGTGGAGGGAGATAACCCTGCGGAGAATCGCTCCTGCAGAAACTCCAGAACTGTACCAATTGGGCAGTTGACTGGGTCTTGCAGTCGCTGTCCGCACCATGACGTGAAAAGCTTCCACTTTAAGGCATACTGTTTCCTAGTGGCGGGAGCTCTGGACTGGAGTATAGTCTTAACAACCTCTGTTGAGAGACCAGATGCTAGGAGCTGTGCCCCCTTGGGGGCCATGTCCACAACTTCCATAACTCCGGGCGGGGGTGAAGAAAGGTACCCCCCGCCTGAGAGAGGAGGTCCCTCCTGATCGGAATCTCCAGTGGAGAGCCATACTCGGGCCGGTCAGAACGGGGCTACTAGCAACAGACGGACCCCATCCCTGCGTACTCTCTACAGAACTCCCGGGAACAGAGCGATCAGGGGAAAAGTGTACAGAAAAGCGTACCATCGGACACGTCTGCACCCTGGCATCCAGCCCCAGTGGAGCTGGATGCGTGAGGGAGAACCAGAGCGGAAGAGCGGAC
>NW_015505622.1:112693-149489 GCF_001515645.1 Sinocyclocheilus grahami
CCCTCCAGAACCACAGCCAGGTCCCATGAGGGCACCATAGTGCGCTGTACTGGCCTCAGCCTCAGGGTGCCATGGAGGAAACGAGTGATAAGTGGGTGTCTTCCCCAATGATTGACAACCCGGAAGGGCGTGGTAAGCAGCTAAGGCCGCCACGTATACCTTCAGAGTGGAGGGAGATAACCCTGCGGAGAATCGCTCCTGCAGAAACTCCAGAACTGTACCAATTGGACAGTTGACTGGGTCCTGCAGTCGCACTAAAAGTTTCCACTTCAAGGCGTACTGTTTCCTAGTGGTGGGAGCTCTGGACTGGAGTATAGTCTCAACAACCTCAGTTGAGAGGCCAGATGCTAGGAGCTGTGCCCCCTCAGGGGCCATGCCCACAGCTTCCATAACTCCGGGTGGGGGTGAAGAATGGCGCCCCCCCGCCTGAGAAAGGAGGTCCCTCCTGATCAGAATCTCCAGCGGAGAGCCGTCGAGGAGGGACACCAAGTCCGAGAACCATACTCGGGCCGGCCGGAATGGGATTAGTAGCAACAGACGTACCCCATCCCGGCGTACCCTCGCCAGAACTCCCGGGAGCGGAGCAATCGGGGGAAAAGCGTACAGACGAAGCATCGGACACGTCTGCACCCTGGCATCCAGCCCCAGTGGAGCTGGATGCGTGAGGGAGAACCAGAGCGGACAGTGTGTCGTTTCCTGCGACGCAAATATATCCACTTTCGCCTGGCCAAATTCCCTCCAAATGAACCCCACCACCTCGGGGTGGAGCCTCCATCCCCCGGGCCTCAGCCCCTGTCTCGATAGGATATCTGCCCCCTGATTTAGATACCCAGGGATGAAAACTGCTCTTAGAGAGAGGAGCTTCCCCTGAGCCCACAGAAGGATCTGGCGCGCCAGCTTGTACAAGGGGCGTGAACGCAGACCCCCCTGCCGATTGATGTAGGAGACCACCGATGTGTTGTCTGTGCGGACAAGCACATGATGCCACCTTAGGTCTGGAAGGAAGTGTGTCAGAGCTCGAAACACGGCCAGCATCTCCAGGCAGTTGATGTGCCAAAAGAGGTTGGCCTTCTCACAGACCCTGGGCAGAGCGGCCACTCATGACCGCTCCCCAGCCTGTGAGAGAGGCATCTGTCGTTAGCATTACGCGATGACAAGGAGCCCCTAACATCGGGCCTTGAACCTGGAACCAACGTTTCTTCCACATGTCTAAGGTACGTAAGCATCGCCGCATGACCTTGATCATGCGAAGCGGATTCCCCCTTGGGGAAAATCCCTTGGTTCTGAACCACCACTGTAAGGGTCTCATGTACAGCATGCCAAAGGTATCACGTTGGACTCTGCTGCCATCAGGCCCAACAGCCTCTGAAACTGTTTGACAGTGAGTGACTGGCCTTCTCTTACTCTCGTGACTGTCGTGAGGATTGACTCGATTCGAGCAGGAGACAGACGTGCCTGCATCGAGGTTGAGTCCCACACCACGCCTAAAGAAGTGGTTCTCTATAGTGGAGAAAGAACACTCTTCTTGGCGTTTAGTCTCAACCCCATCTCTCTCATATGGGCGAGGACGACATCTCGATGCCGAGTCGCCATCTGCTCCGATTGATCTAGTATTAACCAATCGTCAATGTAATTGAGTATGCAGATGCCCTCGGCAGCAGGGAAGGGAAGAACTCGATATTGGTATGCTTTGCCCCACGAAAGCAAACCTTAGGAACTTGCAGTGTTGAGGGAGGATGGAAACATGGAAATAAGCGTCTTTGAGATCTATCGTAACAAATTAGTCCTCGAACTGGATTTGAGATAATATCTGCTTGATAGTGAGCATCTTGAACCGAAGCCGTTTGATAGCGCGGTTCAGAAAACGGAGATCTAAGATCAGAATCAACCCCCCCATCCGTCGGAGCTCACTGAACCCTGAAGCACCGAGGTGGCAGGGGTATCAATGAACCTCCGTGAGGGCACTGAGGGAACAACCGACCTGACTGCTGTAGCACCCTCACTCGAGGGGGCGAGCTCTCCCGTGCCGTACTGTTGCCGGGCGGCAGCTGGGATTTTCGCTCGTCGGACCTCACTGAGCCCTGAAGCACCGAGGGTGGCAGGGGTATCAATGAACCTCCGTGAGGGCACTGAGGAGGATTGGGCACCGTATACTGAGGTGTTATCCTTTCCTCCCCAGGTGGGGCTGCCCTCAGGGACCTGACAATGGAAGGACCATTTAGCCGAGGTCCTCTTAGACAAAATAACGGTCCGCAGATCCGTTTTCGGTCTAGAAGACCCCGACTGAGAGTGTCGCCCCGACCCCCGATCTTTCTGTGGAGGGGTGCGGGTTGCAGCACTCTGTTCTTGAGACTGGCGATATGAGGAGCTTGACGGCTTGGGATGCTCCCGCTCAGCAGCCCCACCCCTGAGCAGGTCAGCCTAGTATGCTAGTAACACCGCTATGGTGTTACCAGACTCGATGTAAGCCTAACGGGCCTGGTGGGAAGCTTCGGGGCCTTCAGGGACGATGCTGTGTCGAATTA
Source organism: Sinocyclocheilus grahami (assembly GCF_001515645.1). Taxonomy (NCBI): domain Eukaryota; kingdom Metazoa; phylum Chordata; class Actinopteri; order Cypriniformes; family Cyprinidae; genus Sinocyclocheilus; species Sinocyclocheilus grahami. The sequence continues at coordinate 115,219 of NW_015505622.1, forward strand.
CTTTTAGGACGAGCATCCTGTTTCTCGGCTGGCCAAACGATATTTTATTTTGGCGACTGCACGAATCACACCCCATAATCACTTCTAGGACCAGCGTCCTGTTTCTCGGCTGGCCAAATGACATTTTATTTTGGCTACTGCCCGAATCACACCTCATACTCGAGGGACTGTGGTGGCGAGTCCACAGTCTCCTCTGTCTCGACACTCATCACATCCACCTCCTCGAAGGAAGATAGATGAAGCGTCTGGCTCTCTCTCTCTCTGGGGGGGGGGAAGAAACCGCAGCACGGGCTTCCGAACACTGAGAGAGAGCCACGGATCTAGCGGGTGAGGACCGAGAAAAGGACGAGCCCGTCTCGGGTTCCCTCCGCTAAATCCACCCGTGTTCCCCACGACAACCGTCTACACCGTGCCTCGGCAACAGCAGGACCGCTGAGACACAGGCGAGAGTGGAGCATACGTGGCGAGAGTAACTCTTAGTGATGACAATAAGCTCCTCGAAAGCTGACCGTGCATGCTCCGCTCCTAAACAAACAACGCACAGATCGTGTGTATCCCCCGCTGCCAGATAGTTTGGGCAGGGAGGCACACAACGTCTGTAATGCCGTTTGCTCGCCATAGATATTAGTTTAGACTTTGATATATTCTTTTGAATGCTTGTGGACTGACAGACAACAGTAAATAGACTGACACATACACAGAGCGCTACTGAAGAGCAGAAGCAAACTTGCGCTCTGCCGGATGCACTTTTATACTTCCTGGCGCTCACGTCACCCCGCTCGTGACGTCTCGCTGCTCCATTGGACTGATTTTACACGTGCTTCAGAACGCGGTCACGCATGGGCGTTCCCAAAGCGATCTCAACGCAGCTCGAGTTCCTGAAGGGGAACTAATAAACAGCCAATATTTTAATTAGGCAAATTCTGATGTTTTATCAGTGTTAAACTAAAGGCACCTGCACTGTAAAAAATCAAATAAATATATTGTATTTATTTAGTCATTTAGCAGACACTTTTATCCAAAGCGACTTACAAATGAGGACAATAAAAGCAGTCAAAACTAACAAAAGAGCAATAAAATATATAAGTGCAAAAGACAAGTCTCGGTTAGCCTAATGCAGTACACGTAGCAAGGTGTATATATTCACACACACACATACATACATACACATATACATACACATATATACACACATAAATATATATATATATATATATATATATATATATATAGCGAGGTGCAGTTGTAAGGGATCTGGCGTCGCTAGCAGGCTCAGTTCCCTGGCATAGCCTCACCGATGGCCAGCCATTCAGGATGAGGCACTGAGGAAATGGTCCGCCGCTAGATGAGCAGTAAATTGACAATCTCGGTGCTCTCAGAAATGTCAGAGAAAAGTTATTAGCCTGGCAGGCCGCCATCTTCTATAAATAGAAGCTGGCACATTTTCATAGGAGCATTATCATTTGCCAGCAGATGAGCTGGGGAGAGAGAGAAAGAAAGAGAGAGAGAAAGAGAGAGAATGAAACAGTCAATTTACTGCAAGAAATAAAACTATTTGTTTTTATCATTAAAGGAAGAGGGGTGGAAATGGAAATGAAAAACGAGTAGAGATATCATATAGCCCCAAATTACTCAGTTCTGGTGAGATGCCTTTGTAAATCAGAAAGTCACGAAAAGGGCAACCATGAGAGATGTATGGAAACAAAAATAAGGCAATTTTGCATAATCATTAAAAGCCCATGATGTGTGTTCTTTTAGTATGCCTCATGCTGTAGTTAAGCAGCACTGAGACATAAATGGAAACCAATAGATAATGTCTGTGCACCATAATGCGCGAGTCCTATCATGTCAAATTCTGCTTTCACTCACAATCAGGATGATTTTCTAGGCATAAAATCTAAAGGACAACAGAGAACACAGATGTCATCTCTAATAGTTTTCTATCCAGATTAATGGTCTGTGAAATTTCCCACTGTGCAATACAAAGCGTATATTCAAGTCGGGATATCAGATATGTTTGGTACAGTTGTACGGTGCTACCAAAAGCACATCAGCACTAACACCCGTAGGTATTTTTATTTTTTACTGACTTCACATTCCTTCCTCTTCCTCTTACTCCATTCAGTCAGCTTTTCACTCTATCGGGGTTATGTGATTTGGCCATTATCATGGACCTTCCCAAGTGTGACAGTGAAAGTGACTTCGAAAGAAATGCTACAGGAAATGTTGAGGCGCTTCAGAACATTTCCTTCATTCTGACCTTAGGAGATACTCTAATGGTCTGAATGGCAAAAATAGATATCTTATGAAATTGTGTATACACTGACAGCATTCGAGCTAAAACGGTACATAAGTTGCCCATGACCCCAAGAGAGTGATTCACAACAGATATCTAAAGAATATTTCTGAATTGGCAGAGTTTTGTAAAGAGGTTTTGTAAAGTTCCTCCTGACATGTGCTGGACTGATATGCAATTACAGCATATGTTTGGTGGATATTAAAGCTACCAATGGAGGATCAACTTATTATTAAATCCAATTAGCTTTTTCTATCCTGCACCATGAATGTTTACACAATGTGTTTGAAAAAGTATACTGGGGAAATTTTGACTAATGTAATGTATTCTTGGAATTTGTGTAACCAAACTGTGTTTGACTAAATATTAGATCAAAATAGTGCTTTATACTATTGCAAACTGGTATTTGTTATCATATAATTTTAATGTATTATCATAATAATAACCACACTGATTTGTATTTACTGCATTGTTATTCTTAGTTATTTGCCTGTGGTAGCTAATAAATTACATCACACATTCAAAGAAAATAGCTTGCTTCTGATATTTATATGTCAAAAAATTAGATGAAATTTTGATAGCTTGTAATGTAAAAGAAAGAAAGAAAGCATGGCTAATATTAAAGCTAAGATGCTTCAATCCAGTAAATGTTTATAACAATATATAATTTACCTTCTACCGAAACCTGAATATGAAAATTTTTTGTATAAAATATACTTTTTAATATATTTTTAGTATAAAAACACTGTTATACTACTTACTAAAAAAGCATAAAAACACATTTCCCTATTGCTATACTCTGAGTTTGCTCATTCCAGAAATGGCATGTTGGTTGCTGCTGATAGCTTTTGTGGGAGTGGGTTCACAAGTCGAATGTTATAACCATGTCATTCTTTCAGTGCCTTGAATTGTCCTGTTCTGAATACTTAATTTTCTGCTGGTGAGTTTTATGCTGAAAAAAACAGCAACAGGCAAGGTTTTATAACCAGGAATTTCCCTTTAACATGATTGTGGCTGCCCTGTTAACATTTTCCTGTTTAATGGACTCATGCTAATGCAACCTGCATTGATATCATCTGTAAAGGAGCATGTCCTTTTGTAATTAATGTAAATAGGGTTGAAAAAGCAGATCTACAGAGAAGTCAGCTTTAGATGAGGAAAGAGTTTGGCAGAAAGGTCTATTCGTGCTTTGTAAAGACGTGCAAGTCATTGATAACAATGTCAGTGTTTATCGATATACAATAAGATGATTGTGAACTACTTCCATAAACAGTTCAAAGAAACTGATGCAAGCTCAACCAACAAACCATTGTACTTCATCACATATTGATTAGACAATAAATTCATTCAGAATTCAGAAAGTATAGTTCTGCTGTTATACTGACATATCTGTAAGAGGCATTTCCTCCAAGATGACAAGAGATGTTTTCTTTGTTGAAGAACTTTCTACATTGACAATAAAATAAAGTCAATAGTTAATAAAAACATATTTGGGTATTCTGTGATAATTTACTATCATTGTATTATGGTAGATGTTTCGCAATTGATCATATTTGAAGGGCTCTTAACAGCATAACATAGACTCGAAATACACCAGCTGAACAACTGTCATTAAGATGAATGGGAATGCTAATGGATAACTCTCTTCAGATATGTTAGAACTCTTTGAATATATATCTGTGGCATATATGTTGTCCATAGTGCATTTTGTAAATGCTGCATAGATAGACCTTTTTAAACCGGGTATCCAAATGGGAGCATGTTGAAGCGCAATAAAAAGTAACTTAATTTCACAGTGTCCTTGTCACACATGTTGCACATGCTATAGCAATGACAGTAAATTATGCATAATCACTCACTCAATCAATCAATCAATCAATCAATCAATCAATCCAATTTTATTCATATACCACTTACAAGCAAATGACACAAAGGTTAAAATTAACAAATGAACAATGAGTGGGACAAAAATATTTAAAAATAGCTAAATAAATGAGGGAAAAAATGTATAACAATAAACATTTTATACATATATATATGTGGAAATAATGATGGGGAAAAACAGTATTAAAATGCAATAAAGTAAAACCTAAAATTTTATGTCAAATTAACCCAGCTGAATCTCTTTCAGTTAACTACTAGCCAGCGATAGCACATGATTACATGATAAATGTTTGCAACTTCAAAATTTAATTTGCTGGCAAAAAGTGAAAGCCAGAAGGGACTGACACTGTCATTTGCACACTAATTGCTCTGTGATTAAAATAACTTAAAATAACATTACATTATATAATTTTCATTCATTTATTTAAGTAAATGGCTGAGTAAATTAAAATGGATTGCATATTGTACAATATGCAACAGAATGTTCTGGAATTGGCATTGGCTCATTTTTGGGAGTGAAAAGGCTCAGTGTGTTGGGTCAGCAGTGAGGGTCTTCCCCCTGGTGGACTGAGTCTTAAATGGGCTTCAGGTGACATAGCAGAGATATTAGCAAACAGACAGAATAACACTCTCTGTATCTTTATACTGGTGCAAAAATGCGCTAAATACAAGAGGAAAATAATGCACATTTATGATTGAAGTTCTGAAGATGTAATATCTCATGATATTGAAATATGCTGAAACTATAAGCTCCATGAGAATAAATCTCTGTAGATGCACACAGACAAAAATGAGAACGAGAGGATATGCAGAGAGAGAGAGAGAGAGAGAGAGTGTGTGTGCAAAAATTCACAAGGACAAATGGCTTTGAACATCACTTGTTGCTAAGTGATGACGAATTGCAGCCCTGAACAGACCCATCTGAATGTGCTGTTGTTTTTCTGAAGTGGCATCAACACAAATACAAAGAGCAATTACAAAGGCTGGAATCTATAAGATATACAGCATCAACACACAAAGTGCACATATATTTATTTATTTTTATTTTTGTATTATTTTTATTTTTTTCGCATTCCTCCTTAGTAAATTAGCAGTTAGTCCTCAACTAAGCCCTTATTTAGTGGTTAACTGACAGAGAGAAAAACAAAGCTTTTCTTTAAAGGTACTTGAACATTTTTGGATTGTTGTTATTTACTATGGCTCGATCATGCTGTTTAAAATATAAAATGGATTCACTTTTTTTAATCTCTGTGAAAACCCTAAGTGTACTATACTTTACCACTACCTCAGCTGCAATCCACTAACCACACTTTATAGCCAAAATAAAGACATTCAAACATAGTAAATATTTATGCATGTGCTGAGGCATGTAAATGTAGCATATAATGTGAAGTGCATTTAATACTCTTGCATTTGTAAACACCTTCCTTTATAACAGTAATAAACGTCACCGGTGATGCATCAACCCAGTCTCCATACACTCAATCAACTGCATGTGTGAATATGTGTCAATGACTAAGCCCCTTCGCCAGCCTGTCAGGGTCACCTCTTTTCTTCCCATCACATCTTGAGTGTGGCCCGAAGCTGATGTCTCATGGTTAGGCAACTGTTAGGATCTAGTGTCTCATAAAGCAGTGTTATATAAACCCAGCTTCTGTGGGAGACATTGAGCCTTGGCTGTGAAAAAGAGCGTGACTAGCTGCACAGGTTTCCATTCAAAAAATGCTAAATAGGACAAAAGATTCATTGGTAGATACTGCAGTTGTATAGTTCACGCTCTCACTTTTTCACGCCAGAGCTGCCAGAGTTGGCATGGAAAATTATGGAAATGTGGGACTTATTTGGCAGTATTTTTACCACAAAGAATACAGTTTAAAAATAAATAAAAGTTAAAAGGATAGTTCACCCAAAATGGACAAAAACAATTAAAAACATTCTTCAAAAGACATAGATGTAACCGTTAATGAATATTGTGACATATTTTTAATTTAGATGTATGCATTAGCTTACATTAGTACACTTTGTTCACAAGTTGTTTCAAACTGTTGTGAACTCAGTGCTTTTCCATAATTCATTAGCACATTGAATTTGCATAGAAGCCAGCTGCTGTATTGCTGTGATGCAATGGTTCAGTAGAGGATCCGTCATTGCTCTAGACAATTTAAGTCTGTGACAAGTTGAGGATTTTCCTCAATCTTCCGAAAATACTGTATCTCGAATCTGTGTGGGCTTATATCTATTCCTATCAAAGAAATCCCTGAGGTTCTCCTGAGTACATGAATTGCATGTAAATTTATGTCAGTTTATAAAAAAAAAGTACAAAAAAGCCCTTGAGCTTACATTTTGACAGCAGCCCTCGTTCTTATCTTAATTCTTTGAGGGTTATCTGTCAGTCATATTTGCTCAGGTGCTGAGGGTGGGACTAGTTCTCTTGTATTGGTTAAATGTCATTTTCATGTCCCAGTACTGCCTGAAGACAGACTTAACCTCTACTTTCTGTTACTTAAATTGCAAGTTTCCCCCTGTGATTCTACAGCAAAAAATACTAGGACTATTTTGAGATGCATACTAGCTCGCATGTGAAACACAAGTTGGTGCCTTTTAATGGTCTTTATTTATTATTAGAATAAAACTGAGAAGACATGTAGCATTACCATGCACACCAGTGTCAGATCTACACTCTTAAAAATAAAGATGCTTCACGATGCCATAGAAGAACCTTTTTGTCTAAATGGTTCCATAAAGAACCTTTAACATTCTTTTTGTTTCACAAAAGGTTCTTTGTGGCGAAAGAAGGTTCTTCAGATTATAAAAAGGTAAGAAAGAGATGGTTCTTTAAAGAACCTTTGACTGAATGGTTCTTTGTGGAACCAAAAATGGTTCTTCTATGGCATCGCTTGAAGAACCTTTTGAAGCACCTTTATTTTTAAGAGTGTATTTGATTTGTTTGGCAATGCAGATATTGCAATTAAGCTTGCAGATTTAATATAAGTTTGGCAAGTATATTTGAAGATTTCAATTGAATATATATACACACACACACACACACGTAAGACTCAGTTTTACATAAATTAGCTATGACTTAACTCTCCAAATGTATCCCCTTCTGTAACGGAAGAGGTCTGACACAACAGGTTAGTATAAATCAAATAGGTTTATTGGGTCACAGAGAGTACTGGGGTAGGGTTCAGAGAATGTGATGGTGAGGGAATAGTTCGAAGGATATGATATGGTAATCTGGGTCTTTGGCTGTACAGGAGCTGGAATGCAGGCAGGAGGAGCACACACCTCAGCGATCCGGGAACTAAGAGTAACAGGAGACACTTGGAGATCAGGAGACACTTGGAGATGAGAAGACACTAGGAGGAACACAGGCGGTAAGTAATGCAGGAAGTATTCAAATGGAAGGAGTAGCAAAGTCATTGAGTCCTCTACGTGTATACGAGACCGGACAGTGAGGGTGACTGAGGTGTGTGCTTTTATGCAGGCTGGTAATGAGGTGCTTGATTGGTGACAGGTGCAGGTGCTCAGACCTCAGGTGAGAGGGATCGTTGTGATGATTGGGAGGTGACAGAGTCTGGCCGATCTGTGACACCTGCTCAGGAACACTATATTTCATTAACCATTCCTGTAATAAAACCTATTATCTGCTTTTTGGGCATGGCTAGAATAGGTTTAGTGAAGCACACTTTTGATCACCGAGATATGTTCCCGAGGAGCACACACCTCAGCGATCCGGGAACTAAGAGTAACAGGAGACACTTGGAGATGAGAAGACACTAGGAGGAACACAGTCGGTAAGTAATGCAGGAAGTATTCAAATGGAAGGAGTAGCAAAGTCATTGAGTCCTCTACGTGTATACGAGACCGGACAGTGAGGGTGACTGAGGTGTGTGCTTTTATGCAGGCTGGTAATGAGGTGCTTGATTGGTGACAGGTGCAGGTGCTCAGACCTCAGGTGAGAGGGATCGTTGTGATGATTGGGAGGTGACAGAGTCTGGCCGATCTGTGACACCTGCTCAGGAACACTATATTTCATTAACCATTCCTGTAATAAAACCTATTATCTGCTTTTTGGGCATGGCTAGAATAGGTTTAGTGAAGCACACTTTTGATCACCGAGATATGTTCCCACCCATCTGCTGGAGCCTCTAGCAGAATAAAATCTTTTAACTACCTCCTCAAAAGACCTATTTGCGAAGAATGGTTTCATAGGTGGAAGTATTCTTAGAAGCCTCTTTGTGATCATCAATATTTTGGATTCCCATGTCATGTGAATTCTTTCATTTCTATTTCTTCTGATTCTTGAAGTATGCAACAAAACTGAATGCATTCTTGTCACTCATCTTTAGTCACACTGTAAAATAATCTACAATTCTCCCGTCCATAGTTCCATTGCTTCATTGCCCTGCTAAAAGGTAATACATTTAAAATACATTTATTTAATTCTAAGTATAGTTCAAATCTATTAAAATATTTTCTGACATTTCGCTTGAGACGTACTGATATAAAAATTATAATTAATCTTTATTTGGAGTACTACTTGTGCACAATGCACATTTCTCAATATTAAGTCTACAATGTGTTTAAATATCTCTATTTATGAGGATTGTGTGATCTTTTAATAATAGTGGTCTTTAAATGCAAGATATTTAAAGTGTACCTAAGTATACTTGCGATAGTTCCACTTTAGCACAATCAAATATACTTAAGTATATATTTAGTTGGACCAGCACTACTTCCCCACAATTAAAGTGCATTAATCATAAAATTAGTTATATCAGTTTATTATACCGAAAGTACAGTTGCAGAGTATTTGTATTAGGCACATAAATATGTAAGTGTATTTGTAGTGTACTTAGCATGAAATATATATATAAATATTATTTATTTATTTTTTTTACCAGGGTATGACAGTATAGGTTTAGTCAAACCTTATGCTGATCCTGTTTTTGGAAGAAAGAAAAAAAAATCGTCTTCGAAATAACTTGAGCGAGTTCAGTTTTTTTGGACTTAGTATTATGTATTTATTTGTTTGAGCTATTGAAGTTAATGGGGACCATCAACTGTTTGCGTACCAACATTTTTAAAAATACCTTCTTTTGTGTTCAACACAATAAAAGATACTCATACTGGTTTGGAACAACTTTAAGGTAAGTAAATGATGACAGATTCTTTATTTTTGTGTGAACCATCCCTTTAAATTGAAAATCAAGAAACGTTCCTTTCCTTGACAACATTGCAAATGGCAACACCATCATCAAACTCAGCATCTTCAGAGCCTTCTGCAGACTCCCCTGATAATGGGTGCCAGGAGAGAGTATATGCCACTGTATTTCACCATTCTGAACAACACTGAACTTCAAAGCCGAGCACAGCTAACTAACTATACTGCCCACCTCTGTTCAATAGCTCCCAATTTTGCTGAATTAAGATGACACAATGCATCGTTATCCTTTACTGTTCAGAACTTTGAAACCAATACGTATCCCCAAAACTTTCCAAACACTAGAATGTCTAGTTTTATACTGCTACAATTATTTTCTTTAGTCTTGTTGTCATATGCCATAACACTCACTTAACACACAGGTTCAACAGGCAAGTAAAATCTGTAAAGCCAAGAATGGGAGCACTAGTCTGCCCTTTAACTCTGTTTGGCATGACACTGTGTTTTACATTTTACTGAACTTGGTTGACATTATGGTGGATTTTCAACATGAAAGGCTTTCATCCTTGAATGAACTTCCTGTAACCTTAAAAGTAGCACAGTGGCAGGTTTAGGCCACTGTTGGGCTATTTTAACTTTATTACATGTAATCTCTCACTTTTGGATTAAAATTTTCACACAGATTATTATTCCAGGAGCAGATTATTGATTAATGAAGCCATTTTTTCACATGGTTCCATGCACAAAACAAAGCTACTGTAGGACCTCAAAACAATTTTACCATAGTGCCAGATTTGTAAAATAATATATCACATAGACATAGCCAGCTTCATGCACTGCATTGCTTTTCTCACATAGTAAACTTGCTTAGTAGCTCACCTGGTTGCATTTGCAAAGCACACCACTAAGTCCTGTGAATATGTCCTATTTATCTACAACCTGGTGATAAACATAGGCTAAATTGATAGTAAAGTAAGAAAAAAGTGGTTCCCTGCAAAGCATCAAAACTCTTGACTCTCTTGCAAGGTAGAGAAAAATAATAGAATTTGTCTTTTGATTTAGTCACCTTTAGTCTACACAGTCCAGGCTACATCTGTTTGTTTGACCAACACCACAGGTGAAGCATTAGAGCTTTTATTTTCTGAAATGATGCCTTTTCTCAACAGCTTTGAAATGTGTTCTTCACCTCTCTGTACTTGATGTGTGCAATGGCTGAGTTTCAGGCACAACATCTACTTTATAGATCTCATGACTGACTTTGTAAAACCTTGGTCATCAAAGCACTGACTCATGCATATTTAGGTGAGAATTTAGTCTTTCTTCTCTCTTTTCTTTTTAATCAGAGCCAAAACTGTCCACTTTAAGACAGACTGATTGGAAAATGGAAGTATTTTGATATTTTACATCAGCTGTCTTCCGTTGAATGCGTGCTGAAATTTGCTTGGAAACTTAGAACAGTATTCCAAATTTAGTTGTATGACTAAACCACACATCTAGGTATAATAGGATGCAAGAATGTCCACATTTAAAAGTTGAATGAATGGATGGATGGATGGGTGGGTGGATGGATGGATGGATGGATGGATGGATGAATGAATGAATGAACAAATTAATTTCTTTTGCTTTTCAGAACTTTGTACAACACTGGAAAACGATTAAGATTTCCACCACACAACAAGGTATTCCATAATGTTCCTGTAACCTTCTTGAGACAGTCATAATACTGTCATAATACTTTTTTTCATGCAAATTACAAGCAAGTGTTCTTATTTCTCTGAAAATAGTGAAACTATCAGACTTGCTTTGCATTATTTGGGAATTCTTGGCAATATGACCTTTAAAACATATAGGTAGACAATCACAAATTCTTATCAACATCTGTGGTACTCATTGTTTGAATGACATATCCTTAATTTTGCTGTGTCATTTCATTAATAGCTTTGCTTTGATCCACAAACAATATTAATACATAATCAAGAGTGACCAGCATCTGCTCTCCAAACATAACAGCAATATACTGGGTCTTTTCGGTTCAATATTCAGTCAGTTTTCTTTTTTAGACCGCATACACTGTATGCTTCTTAAGTAAAATGGTTTTACACAGACATAATTGGTAAAACATTTTGTAATGGAAAATATAATTCATCATCGCTGAAGTGCTACTTAATCAACAAAATACAGGTCTGCCACTGAAAGCTACATGATTTAAAAATGAACTCCACCAACACCTCTACACTGTGAGAAATGTAGTTAGTCAAATAGCTTTACAATTCATAGTGATGCTTGCTGCCTAACGCTACTTAGTAGGATGGAGTTATTACCTTGTGATTTAAAGGAATAGTTTAACCAAACATTCTTAATTATTTTTATTTTCCATGAATTACAAATACTGATTTAAGGTACAGTGTCCACGCTGCCCTTTTCCTTACAAACAGGCTCTTCAGGTTTCCATAAGTAGGTTTCCAATTCAGGTAGTGACCAGTCTTAACCCTGCTTAGCTTTAGTGGGCAACCAGGCAAGTGATGAGGGTTGATATCAGGTACATTCAGTTAATTACGAGCATGATTGTATTTTAAATGTTGTTCTTGGCCTTCAGCTGCTCATCTCAGCAATTATGTGCAAAATGGACATCATGCATAAAATTGTCCAAATTGTGTTTAACACGCTGATGTTACATGGACTGAGCAATGACTTTATTTAATTGAAGTCAGTTAGATTAACTCACTTGTCTTAAGTAGGTTTAGTGATTACATTTTACAAGAAAAAGTTGTAAAATTGTGGATGGATGGATGGATGAGTTGTGGATGGATGGCAGCTCTGACAGAATGATCACTAAAGTTAATTGTTAAGGAAAACCAGAGACCTGCTCCGTTTTCTTGTAAAGTGTAAATTCATGTATATACAGTGGGTACGGAAAGTATTCAGACCCCCTTAAATTTTTCACTCTTTGTTATATTGCAACCATTTGCTAAAATCATTTAAGTTAATTTTTTTTTCCTCATTAATGTACACACAGCACCCCATATTGACAGAAAAACACAGAATTGTTGACATTTTTGCAGATTTATTAAAAAAGAAAAACTGAACATGTGGTCTCTGCTTTTTAATTAAATGTCGTCAGTGGTTTCAATCATTTTTGCAAGAGCCTTTTTATGTTGGTTATACTCCTGTCATTGAATTAGAGCCTGTATCAGCCACTACAGTACTTCAGATCTATAGGATCATAACTTATTATAAAAAAGGAAAATTTAAGAGATCATTTGGGTTTGGATATGGATAAAACATTCTATGGCATGAAACCTAAGCCCTATCACATTGCAAAGTTAGCTTGTGTGTTTCTTCTTATTTGTAAAAAAAATATAATTTTAAAGGACATTTTTATACATGGTCAAATAAAGCCTTTGTCAACACTGTCTTTGTTGACAACTGTCATATTTATAATCCACAACTCAGTACAACCAACTCACATGCAATGCCTTATGCATTTTCTCTCCAAAGCTCACACTGCAATGACCTGCATAATAAACACACGCCATGCCTTTAATTAATGTGACTTAAACACTTGTGTGGGCACATCACATCACTGCACTGCGGCAATCTGTGTAATTTTCCTGTCCACCTTCATATCCAATCCCCTCTGCCTCCTTTTTATGAGAAAGGACCTGTCAAAACTTCCATTACTATAAGTTGTCTAAAATTATGATAAGTTTAAGTAACCATCAACTACATTTACTTTAGATAGATTAAAAAGGGAATCCAAATTGCCATTATTTTCTGGGAGCTGAACTCTGGTATATCCTTAATGGGTCAATATTAGCAGAAGATTGAACACCAACCTTAGTTGACAGATTTAAAAATGTATTTAGAAGTTTTGTGTTTCAAACTTTTAAAAAGTGGTGTAGGCATCTACATTCCACAACTTCTAAAACACAAGAATTTGAATAAAATATCTAACAATATAAATTAACTTAAGATCAAAGTATGTGTGAGATATGACATAATGGACAATAACATAAAAGTAGTAGGCTCTGTATTAATAAATCATATGGATCTTTTTTATGTACAGTAATTATGTTATATGAGCACTAGAGTATTACATGAAGAGCAATGTTGTTATATGTATTTAGAAGTTTTTGTTTCAAACTTTTAAAAAGCAGTGTAGGCCTCTACATTTCACAACTTCTAAAGCACATGAATATGAATGAAATTACAATATCAATGTACTCAAGATCAAAAATATTTCTAAAACCATTGCGAGATATAACATAATGGACAATAAAAGTATACCATAAAAGTAGTATGTTCTATATTAATAAATAATATGGATTTTTTTTTTAATGCAATCAAGTTATATGAGCACTGGAGTGAGATATACATGAAGAGCAATGTTATTACAATGCAATTACAACAATTTTCTTTCTTGTTTTCAATATGTATTATGCTATGCTTTACTCGTTGTGTTGTACAATGTGTATTGCATACCATATCGTGACTGCTCAATGCAAATTAAACTCACAATACGCAGGAGGTCACCCTGTGAAGGTGATGCCTAATTGGGACTATTTATCAACATTGCTCTGGCCAGTCCTGACAAGTACATGCTTTTTTACCTGACTCTCATTAGCACTATCTGTAATGAGGGAACTCTGAAATCTGTTCATTTGCATACAGTACACCAAGCGAATGAAGAGAAGGGGCCTCTGGAGGTTTTGTGTCGCTTGCATTGTACACATTTGTGGAGCTAATCATTTACAATGATTTAAAGATGGGGAAAAATGCTGTGATATTGTCTTTAGGTTCTCATTCAGAGTGAATATGATTGTGGACACACAAACTGCTCACTGTAGAAGGCTTTTAGGTGTTTTGATGTTGTGAGAAAAAATTTAAATAAAAAAACTTGAAAGCCTACAAGTACTTTGTACATGAACTGTTTCTGAAAAGAAGACTTTGAAAAGCTATGGTGCACTTAAAGGAACCATTACTTTCAAGCGAAGCTGAATGCAGAGCTCTAATGAAAAGCTATTGAGGCATCAAGGCCCAGAAAGCTTTTAATGTCAGTCATTCCACCTATTACCAGGCATTTAATGCAGACTGACTGGGGCTGCATGTTAGCATGACGAAGAGAGCGCAGGTTCAATAACAAGGTCAGTTTACAGAGCACACTCCAGCTCTGATAATCCTGAGATATGCTGACGCTCTGTGTACATTGTAAATTGTTGGCCAATAAGCAGATATTTGCTCAGTGGGACTGTAAAAGAGAAAAGGACAAATCTTTGAACCATTAAGGAGGACAAATATATGAGTACAGCTTCAATGATTTGCATTGCTATAGACTATTGCCTTATCATGGACAACATTTTTCCTGCAATATTTATTTGAAGGCTATGATCTGATTAAAATTATGTATATATGAACACAAGTGAACATTCAAGTAAGGTTTAAAAGCTCTAATACAATTGCTTCCTTGAATGCTCACCCTGGGCTGCAAGGATCTTAACCAGCACTTAGCTTACTCAAAATCACTTTTGATAAGCAGAGAATTGTATAATGACAGTGTTTTGTTCATTTTTACAACCACAGCTCATTAGTCGATCATTAACTAGTAAAAAAAAATGTTCTTCTTTTTTTTTCAGGGCTTTAGCTTTGTATGTATAAATAGCAGCATAAACAAAAGACCAGGAGGATTCCCACATTGTCACATATAGAAATTAAGTATATAAATAAATAGGACCACACAAAATATATGTCACAAATCCTGTCCATGGACTTCCATTCGATCGCCACCAGAGGTCACCCTTCCATTACATTGACTCTCGCACTACACAAACTGTTGCATGTCATCCCGGACTACATATCCCATCATCCATTGCACTGATTGCACACAGCTGTAACCAATCACACACTCACGATATTACCCCCACTCAGATCCCTTTCAAACTGCAGAGTATTGTTTTAGCGATTATCGCTCATCGTGTGATAGCTACTTTACGGAGCCATTCTAAATTCCTTCATCTAGTACTGCCTTGTTCTTAGTCTGTTTACCCGTGTCTTGATCCTTGCCTGTTATCTTGTTTTGTCTGATCTCTGCCTGCCCTGAAGTTTATAGCCTGTTTTGGAATTACCCTTTGCCTTGCTGTTTTGGACTGTGTTTGCACCTCGCCTAGACTCTAGCTCATCTTGTGGATTCCCTATTTGTCTCGCCCTCAGGATTATGTTCACCGTCGACTGACTCACGCCTTCCTTTGGATACTCTTTTGTCTTGCCCGCTATATACCTGTTTGCCATTGTCTGACCCATGCCTGTTTTATGACCACGTCTTCTATTAAAGTTTTGCAAATGGATCCGCACGTCTCACGGCTCGTCGGCTCCATTACAATATACTTCTCTTAAATAATTAACAGATTAACAAAATAAAAAAAACTGTGCGACAAGTATAGGCTGCACTCATTTTGTGGCACTCAATGCTTTTTATTTGTTTTCTTTATTTCTTTATTTTCTTTTGCACACACGACATATCAGTTCTATGTTGCTAACTTGCCATTCATAATCAAACTAAAATGCAGTAATCTAAACATAAGTTACACTGCTCAATTTAAAAGGTCCACTGTAAAATCAGCGTGCAGAGCCCAAACAAACATTTTTGCATGTGAGAATGTTGTTTTACATGGATATTGGAACACGAGTGATGTACACAGCCTTGTTTACATAATTACAATGAACAAAATTATAAATGCAACACTTTTGTTTTTGCCCCCTTTTGTCATGAGCTGAACTCAAAGATCTAAGAATTTTTCTATGTACACAAAAGGCCTATTTCTCTCAAATATTGTCTAAATCTGTGTTAGTGAGCACTTCTCCTTTGCCAAGATAATCCAGCCACCTCACAGGTGTGGCATATCAAGATGCTGATTAGACAGCATGATTATTGCACAGGTTTGCCTTAGGCTGGCCACAATAAAAGGCCACTCTAAAATGTGCAGTTTTACTGTATTGGGGCTGTCTGCCATCAGTCCTGTACAGTGAAAACCGGGATTCATCCATGAAGAGAACACCTCTCCAAAGTGCCAGACGCCATCGAATGTGAGTATTTGCCCACTCAAGTTGGTTACGACGAAGAACTGCAGTCAGATCGAGACCCCGATGAGGACGACGAGCATGCAGATGAGCTTCCATGAGACGGTTTCTGACTTCTGAAATTCTTTGGTTATGCAAACAGATTGTTGTAGCAGCTGTCCGGGTGGCTGGTCTCAGACGATCTTGGAGGTGAAGATGCTGGATGTGGAGGTCCTGGGCTGGTGTGGTTACACGTGGTCTGCGGTTGTGAGGCCGGTTGGATGTACTGCCAAATTCTCTGAAACGTCTTTGGAGGCGGCTTATGGTAGAGAAATGAACATTCAATTCACGGGCAACAGCTCTGGTGGACCTTCCTGCAGTCAACATGCCAATTGCACGCTCCCTCAAAACTTGCGACATCTGTGGCATTGTGCTGTGTGATAAAACTGCACATTTTAGAGTGGTCTTTTATTGTGGCCAGCCTAAGGCACACCTGTGCAATAATCATGCTGTCTGATCAGCATATTGATATGCCACACCTGTGAGGTGGATGGATTATCCTGGCAAAGGAGAAGTGCTCACTAACACAGATTTAGACAGATTTGTGAACAATATTTGAGAGAAATAGGCCTTTTGTGTACATAGAAAAAGTCTTAGACTTAGACTTAAACACTTAGAAAAGTGTTGCGTTTATAATTTTGTTCAGTGTAATAATAGTTTAGCAACCAAATGTTACATGGCAAAAATTTTAACATTTGGATTCTTGTCGAATGGGAGAGGCTTGTGAGACCAATGTCATTTCAGTTTTGCTTAAAATAAATTAATTTAGCTTAACATTTGTGTGCTGTTTATAATAAATGTCACTATTTGATTTTATAGTTTAATATATAATTTTGTAGCTACTTATTTTTCATTCTTCTTCATTCTTCGTTCTGTTCTGAGTAACCATTAAATTTAAAGTATTTGTTGTGGAGTGAGGGAAACTAAGGGCCAGATTTACTAAACAGGGCAAATTAGCATTAGAGCACAATTCCATAAAAGCGCCAATTGGAGGGGAAATTATGTGGATGATTTACTGAGAATGCACACATTAAAAATACAGACGCAACCAGATAATTTCCATAATAACCAATGAAATCTACCAAGAGCAGCGCAAGTTACTGCCTACTTTAGGACATGATTTTTTGGGCGTTAAATAATGGCGCAAATACCAGTAATTTGATGAGCACAAACATTAGTAAATCATGTTGCGTGATTCATTTTAATACTCTCCTTCCATAAATGTTGCGTCTGAAAGGGAAACTACAAATGCATATTCAATAAGGTCAGCTACAAAAATAACTGTCCACGCCTTTTCAGCACTAATTCTTCACTGCGCATCTTTAGTAAATCATGACAGTACTGTTTTAATGCCTAAAGACGGTTTGCGCTGGCACAAGCTGTTAGTAAATTTGGCCCTAAATAGGCTATCGACCTTATTCTTCAACATAGAAGTAAGCCTATGGGTGAGATGGCAAAATGTTTCTCCATGTTGTAGGCAAAAGCCCCTGTTTTTGGGGGAGTGATAATTTTATGATCATTTGTACGATGGGATTGGTGGTATACAAATGTTTCATAAATTATACGTGATCACTGTCGTAAAGTTGAATTGTATGCTCAGATCTACGATCGTTTCTACATTAGATTGATAAATAAGGGTCAGTGTGAATTATTATTCACAATGTTGTTCATGTAGGGGTGTCCAATCCTGCTCCTGGAGGGTCATCGTCCTACATATTTTAGAAAGTGTTTCAATTATTTAAGTCCGAGTCATGTGTTGTCATCTCGGAATTAAGGTAATTACTGTATGACATGGTGTGAAGGCAGCTTTATCTCAACAAGTTCAGTCCAGTTTTTCTAACGTTAAATTATCAAATTACAACAATCATTTTAAATTCCCTGTTTCTTTTAAATGAACAGTACAACCTTAAATGGAAAGGATATGTTTTGAAATGTCTTTATGCAATTCTTATCATTGCAATGGCATATCATAATGCCACATCTGTCAAGCTCCTAAAAAAAGTCATCAAGAAAATGACACATCATAGTCATACAACTCATGCACTATATTTCAAGTCTTCTAAACTTATGATTTCACTGTATGATTTATAATCTTAGATTCAGGGTTCACCGGAAAGGTTTGAGGTTTAAACAACATTTTGAACCTTTAAAATCACTTTTTTTTCTGGGCAAATAAAGAATGTTGATCCAGATGTAGGATCTCTGTCTGCGAACGGACCCACTCACACCATTGAGTCACATATGAAACAATCACATTCCATTGAGACAAACTGAGGAGCACCCTATGATCTCTATCTGCGGTCGTAAAGAAAATCAATGATCAACAGGGCACCTAATTGTCTGGGCCTGCTTCCGGTCAAGGCCTGGTCCTTATCCCTTAGGGGGGATCTGAACTGCTTAAACCCTAACTCAAACTAGGATACAAACTATCTTTGTTTTACGGGCTTTCAGGAACCAGATGTGCAGTGTAACTTGACCAGCTTCAGCATAAATAAACCAGCTAATAAACAACAGAACAAAGAACATGGTATCTGGAAATGTTCCAGCGACAGACTCGCCCGGACCCCATGACCGTTTGACACGTAAATTGCTAAATCCGATAAACAGAAAGCGACAGATTCAGAGCTCCCTGTTCAGCAGAAGGATGGCAGAGACCTCCTCTCGTGACATGGGCATGACTTGCTTGCTTGCTCTTTGCTTTTCGCCATGTTACGAGCACTCCAACTTGTGCTCACATGCTTATCATCAAAGCGACCGGTCATCTAAAACTCAAACACTTCAGTTGAAACTTTGCGATCTTCAAAGAACTTAAAGTCTTGCAAACTCAGACTTTTTAGCAGAACTGCTCAGGCCTCTGTGTCATCAAGAAACCAAACAATCTCCGGAGGGCTCTCCCAAAAGGACGTCATCCAAACGTCATTCCGGCGCCAGATCAACAGCCAATCAGCAACAGAATTCCCTCCAGTAGCCACGAGGAACAACTAAGCTTTTCAGCTGTCACCCAAAAACGCAAGTAAACGAACAAAATCTTATCTCTGCTGAACTGGTGCCGAGCTAATTTTAAGCAGTAAACATAAGCCAAATCTCTGCTTTGTGATTTTCTCAAGATGCCAGTAAGAGAACTGTAGCGAATATCTTGCTAAACTTTGGGCTTTCCTCAGAACTCCGTCATTTTCATTCTTCAAGAACTGTATGTATGTATGTGTGTGTGTATGTGTGTTTTAGCTTAGTTTAATGTAATCTAGAATAGCCAATAAATTTGTGTTTCATTTATAAAGAATCATTGTCTGGTGTCATATAATTTTAAAGTCAAACCTTGCCAAGATCACGTTACCTCACTAGGAGCTTACAAATTATCATAATTGTATTGACCTGTGGCCAAGGAAAATACACATAGTCAGATGGTTAAGATACATGGACATTAACGTCTCACTGGATGACCGTTGATAAGGTGTAAACCATTAAAATTTGAAATCAGTTCTAATCAGGTTGACTTTGAATTTTCAGATTCGAGTCATTTCAAACCCTGAATGAATTAATAATGATTAATTCCCTAAAATTAAGTAATCAGACATTACACAGAGATATGTGAAAATTCTCAAGATTACATTGTAGAATTACAGTTCTCTACCTATGAGATTGCTAAACCACACAGTTGTAAAAATAAGACTGCATAAGAACCGTGCTAATAAAAACAAACATTGTGAAATAAGGATTTAATTTTATTCAAGACTTCACCTTAAGTTGTTCTTCACCCCAAACTCCTTGTAATCAAAAGCAGTTACTTGTTCACACCTTTATAATAGACCAAGAGAGGTTGGTAAGTGTGAAGTATCTATTTGTAGTTTAACACCCTAGAAAATGAAGATGTTTTTGCAGTTTAAAAACATGGTGCACAGTTAATTTTTTGGGCCTAACGCCAATATGCAGGCTTTCAAAATCTTGTTTGACTTCTTGTATTTATCTGGTACTCAGTGGATGCTAAGTCATTAATTTCACAGGATAATTAATGAGGAGCTATTTTCAACGAAATTAAATTGTTACTGTAAAGTAAAAATGGATGTTTGACATATCATTCAAAGAAAATACACTACAATGACTACTTTATTTATTTATTTATTTTTTATTCCTTACCTATGTCAACCCATCTTTTAAAGGCTTATGGAACTATACAATATCTGTTTGTTAAAAGACAGTTTCACACATTTTACATTTTGGAAAGCAATTATATTAGACATTATTGTAAACATTAAACAGTGCCTACAGCTTTTGATGTTTATGATTATCATATCTATCTTGCTTATGCTCACATGATGTCGCAATTCTTAGTCATCATGAAAAGTTTATTCTTTGCATGTTTTCAAAAAGCCCTGTCAGTTTAAACTTCTGATATACAGTTTTCCAAGTGCATTGATACAAAGCACATGCACAGAAAGCTGGCTCTTTCACGTCAACTGTCAAATACAAATAAGGTTATGTCAAAAACCCATAGAGTTCAAATAAACACAGTCGGTTATGTCTGTGAAGATAAGGAGCTGCATGTGTGTCAGTATAGTAGATCTACAGCATTAGTCACACCTTTTTTTAAGGTCTAATTCTCACTATT
Source organism: Sinocyclocheilus grahami (assembly GCF_001515645.1). NCBI lineage: Eukaryota > Metazoa > Chordata > Actinopteri > Cypriniformes > Cyprinidae > Sinocyclocheilus > Sinocyclocheilus grahami. The sequence goes on from NW_015505622.1 coordinate 136,285, forward strand.
AACAAACCATTAACTATGACTTTTGCCTCATTACAACTCTTAATTTGCTGCTTATTAGTAGTCAATACTTCTTAAGTTTATGTATTGGGTAGGATTAGGGACGTAGAATATGGTCATGCAGAATATGTGCTTTATAAGTATTAATAAACAGCCAATATGTTATTAATAGGCATGCAATAAGCAACTAGTTAATAGTGAGAATTGGTCCCTATACTAAAGTGTTACCACAGCATCCCTTGGACATGACAACAACACACTGAGGCTAATCAACAAGGCCTCATTCCCTCAAATTGTATTTATTTTTATTTATTTTATTTTTTTGGGGGGGGGGATTATTTAAATGTGGGCACATTCGTTATTATAACCCTGTGTCTATTTAAATTTCCACAGGGAGAACCACAGTCAATAAAGGGCTAGTCTTCCAATGGATATTCAGCACTGTTTTTGGAATCAATGCTCAGCATTATCTGAGCTAATTGCAGTTGCCGAGAGCTTGTCGCTTTGAGACCTTGGAATAGAATTACCTTGAGAAGTTATTTGTCCTGCAGCATTGGTATGCTGGGGCGAGTCCTGCGGCTTCACTGCGTCTGACAAGCTCTTATCTCGCCCTCTCGTCCACAGGTGCTCCCTGTCACCACAGTGTGATCGAAATGCGGCGCAGAACCTGCAAACACCAAGCTCTGTTTACTCAGATAAATTACAGAGACGTGCAGGTTGCTCATATGGACAGTGATGTTTTTTGGTGCTTGTGAAGCATGTGCACGGAGGTTTAAATGCAAAGGAGCAGAACTGAGATGTAAACCTAACTTCCTTTCAAGTCACACCTCCTGGAAAACATAACCACAGGCATCTCAATGCTTCGAGTTTTGGATCTCATCATTATCATCAGTTAATCAGCTCATTAGTAGCTACATGACCTAAAAAATGAGTTTGAGGGCCTCCAGGAACAGCACTGAGAAACACTGCTTTGAAGGATAAAAAAAGCCACAGACCACAACAAAATCTTCTTGTGGGTGACTTCAGACTTCCTCAATCTGAATTTTGGTGTACAGTCATTGTTTAAACAACAAAGTCCAATTCTTCTTAACTTAATTAGTGGAAGGGTAATTGTGGGAAGATGTTCATCCCAAAATCGGTGCATTTACTGACAGTAATAGTACTGATTATAAAATGTTTAAAGATGAGTTTTGCAACACATTTTACAGTGGCCTTTTTTTGTGGCCAGCCTAAGGCACACCTGTGCAATAATCATGCTGTCTAATCAGCATCTTGATATGCCACACCTGTGAGGTGGATGAATTATCTCGGCAAAGGAGAAGTGCTCACTAACACAGATTTAGACAGATTTGTGAACAATATTTGAGAGAAATAGGCCTTTTGTGTACATAGAAAAAGTCTTAGATCTTTGTGTTCAGCTCATGAAAAATGGGGGCAAAAACAAAAGTGTTGCGTTTATAATTTTGTTCAGTGTATTTTAGAACACATCATTTTCATTGTTGTGTGATCCTCAGTCGTTTAGTGTATGATTCCCAGTTTTTCTCTGGAATCATTTTACAAACAATGAAAAGATGATGTATAGTGTTTTAAAATAAATTCAGATAAAAAAAAGTGCAGTTCCAGCCTTAAATTGAAGAGGTCAGTTGAAAAAGCCTCTAAGTGCCATTTGAAATTTTCTTCTAAAATCTAAATGTTTTCTTAGGCTCCTATGTTTACGTTCAGTTATTTCACTTTAATGGCAATGAAAAGAACATATTCATTCAAACATACACTATTTCATTATATGAATTACGTACTGTATGCAGGTCTTTATTTTTAATTGAATAGATGTCATAATAGCAAAATATTATGAATTCAGATTGAATGATTCCAAAGTCTATTTCAAGAAAAGCACTCATTCGGTGGCCATTTTTGCTTACAAGTGTAGCATTTGGACCAATCAGACACACAACTTTTTGTTATATTTAACAAATAATATCTAACTCCCCCTCACCTAACCAAATGGCCAATTACGAGGGTCTATGGACCCTTCCCCCGAAATGCACCTAACACCTCAGAAAGGCAGAACAGGCCTCTGGTTCCATGGTAACCAACGCTGATATCACTGGTTTTATGGCCTAAAGGAATGCAGGCAGACAAACTCCCTCATTTTCCTCATAAGAAAGACACATAATGCCCAGAAAAATGGACTGTTCTCTAATTAATTAATAGGAAAACCTTTCTTTGATTGAATACACATATCCTTCAGGTCATTGTGTATACCATTATTGTTCTTGCATATTGTCTGTTGTAGTGTATGCTGTTTTATGCATGTTATCATAGACCACTAGTTAATATAACCTCACCTATTTCATGTTTGGTCTCTATGAATTCATCTTCGGATGATCTAACTGAGAGTGCATATTACATGCTGATACCTATGCAACATATTGATGTTCTAAGAATCATTACTAATTTCTGCATCAACACCCAAGTGAATTACATATGCAAAATACCATGCTTAGAGAACAAAGGGTCGTAAACCCTCCAGCAATTGCCACCTCCCGCTCAGAAATTCCATCTTCCTCATTGGACAAACCCATCTTGAGAGGCGTGAATCTCTGCAGGCTTTAAAGGCCACACTCCATGTGACCCGCCCAGTCGGTGGTTCGGTCATGATGCAGATGAAGATGTGAGACATAGCTTCAGGATACCAAAGCTTGTGCCAGGCCTTTCGGCCTCGACTTTCCATTCACCAAAGACTCTGACTCAAACTGGTTCTTTTCATCGACCCGAATTCAGCAAAGATCTACGGGAAGCTTTAAGATTTGCATCAGGAATCTCTTTCAGACCGCCGAGACTAGCAAGTATCAAACTTAGTCTTATTAATTGATGCATTAAGTATCAGTTACACCTTTTTACAAGGTTTGTTTGAACTAAGAATCTGACGTTTTCCCTCAGGTTTTAGATCTGCTGAATATGCAAAGTGTTCCATAAAATTCATTCTTTATGCCTCTTTCTATGCTGAGTTAAACTTTAACCCTTTCCTATACCAACTGTATGTGTGTGTGTGTGTGTATGTGTATGTTAGACCAGCTTAATGTGTTTATGTAGTATGTTAGACTAGTTTAAGTGTTTATGTAGTTAATAAAACCTTACTTGTATCACACTTGACGTGTTCATTGTTTGCTCATAACCGGAGTCACTAATCATGCAGATTTACGTTACAAGCTTGTAGAATTGTACAGTAAGAAAGTTATTTCCCTTAACCAGGAAATTAACGTTCTTGGAATTGACAAGACAGTTGACCCTGAGAGGTCAGCTAAATATCTACAGCGGATCTAAAATATGAATAGTTAATTATAACTAGTTATGCTTAATTATTCATATTTCCCCATGAGCTGATTCGCTACACAAGACCAAGTCCTTTCTACCTAAATTGAAAAATCCTGAAATCTCAAAAACTGCTTGCCACACTCACATTTCAGCGACATATTTCAAATCAGGAAAAAAAAAAACTGACTGATTAACTGTCCTGTAAATGTTGCTTCTTCTATTGTTTTAGCTGCTGCAGTGATGCATTGACTTTACCAATTGGTGACTAGCTCTTTAAAGGCAATACTTGTTCTGCCATATTACACATTGCACTTTCTCCCATTCATAGTAATGTGAGTGCACCATTTTGGTATTTAGATTATATTCAGTGTTTGATTTATATATTTTTATTAAAAATAACTTTAACCATTATTATTCTATATTCATGAGGGTCAGCAATTAAAAACATGAATTTTTATCTGAAGGCCAAGGAACAACATAAAATGCTGATGATTACTGATCTACATAAACACTGATGAATCTGAGGAGACCTTCTATCATCCCCAGCAGTTATTTTCAGTTAAGGTCAGTCCATATGACCTTTGAGAAAGCCAGTAATCAAAATAAGCAGAAAATCTGCATTATCACAAAAAAGCAGTGGTAAATCACCTCTATTGTTCATATTTGTGTGACTCAGAAAGCTCCCTCAGCTGTCGACCTTCACATGTACCAATACTTTTACATGAACGATCACGCACTTAAGCACATATGAATGTACACACATGTCTCTATATAGCACATACAACCACATATGGTCTCAAACTCACACCTCTATTTCAGCCATGTTACACATGAATACAGACTGTCTATCTCTGCAGGCAGGCTCAGAATAGCTATGCAATGATACTGGCTACAAAAAAAAGAGGAGCGACGGAAAGTGTTTGAAAGTGTCACCTTGGGCCACCTATGAAATGCATGTTATCACTTGTTACTGTCAAAGTACTGAAACAAATAAAAATGTAGATTTGTAACAACAAATTGAGTTTGCAGTTGTGTGAATATACTATTCTTTGACATAAAATGAGTGTTGTTGTCAAATCATATGTAAACGATGAAACCTATTAAAACAAAACAAATGAATCAGTCTTGTAGTGTTCTGTATGAAATTAGGTATTAATAAAGAGTGTTTTTATATTGTGAAATAATTGGTGTGTTTTATTCTAGATTTCTGGAATTACAATTTCAGACTGAAGAGAGTTCAGGTTTGCTTACAATAGAGCTTGCGATCATTGAAGTGTGAGCGATATTTATACCCTTCCTCAAACCTTGTTTACCTTTCACTTCCAGGTTACACAGCTAAAATGTCACAGTGTTCTTAAATGTCCCCTTCAGCGACAACCTAGACACACTCTAATATACACTGAAATACTCTTTCTCACAAGTCATTTTTCTTCGTTAAATGAACAAATTTGTCACATAAAAGCTGAAGCATCAATTATTGCCTTACTGAGATGCAGCAACATATTTTGAAGAATATCTGACTGTGTCGTCAGAACACATTGTTCTAAACTAAATTGTTTTCATCACGTAAACTACACAAGGCAGATAACACCTAGCTGGATATGTCATCAAATGACTAAACAAGAAAACTCAAATGTTCATTTCTTCAGAAGTAATTCAATGAAGTTCTTCTCTGGTGCTTCCTGATAACAAAAGTTCTGAGAGTGTGGAAAATTGGTAAAAATTGTTTTCAACGGAATAAATACTGCCTGAGGATCTCATGTGGCAGCTGATATTGATTTTATAATAATATAATCAGCAGGTTGGAGCTTCTATGAAAGTAATACAAGAACACTTCTAATAGTGTGTCATTGTACCAAGGCTGTTAACAAATCCTTTGAAAATTACCTTATGTCCCAAAAGTATTTCATTACTAAACAGTGCAATACTTTTGTAAACACAAACATTTCAGGGTAGTTTCCATAAATTAGCATGATTGAACCACACAACTGTTAAATCTAAGATTATAGCATCAGGAATAATACAGCTTGGGCCCCAAAGGAGTCATCAGCCACTTGCTTGAGATACATCAAGGAGATCTTGAGAGAATTGCTGATTTAGACATATACCTCAATCATACGTAGTTTGTGGTCCCAAAAAGCCAAGGTGTCATCCATAAGCTAGAGGAAACTATTAACATCAAACCCATTCAGCAACTTAAATACTCACAGGGCCTCAATGTGCCATATGCAAAATATTTCTTCATTAATCTCCTACACAATAAAGGAAATGCTTCGCAGTATGACACAGCCCTAGAGGAAGTGCCTAGAAGAAATGACTGGGAGTAATTAGACACTGCCTTATCATTTTTCATCAAAATAATTTTTACAAACTACAGAGGCCCCATACCTTCTCAGCAAGGCCTGTGGCCATAGGTAACAACAGTTCACAGTCTCCATATGCTTTGGACATTGCTATGGACATTTCTAAAACAAGTGGAAAAATTAAACCTGAATAGGCTGAACTGCAATAGATATTCACGTCCCAAAATAATGATGTGATCATACAATCATAACACTTCTAATGAGGTAAGTTGGAGTAGCTTTTTAAATATATATTTGTCAATAGGATATATGGAATAAGAGTATTTATTTTTGAGTTGTATGGTAACAAATATTGTTTTAAGTATAATGTTTAAGTATATGATCTGAAATGGGGCAGAAGACATGCCCAAAGGCATGTGTTGCAGGTGTTTTTATTATTTAAATTGGTAACACTAGATTAGGGAACACTACTCATTATTAGCTAGTTGCTTATTATTAGCATGCATATTACTAGCATATTGGCTGTTTATTGGTACTTATAAAGCACTTTTTAATGCCTTATTCTGCATTACATTATTTAGGTCTCTTAACCCTACACAATACCTAAAGTAGCAAATTAGGAGTTTATTGAGAGAAAAACTAGTTGGTAGTGATTATGTGTTCTCTAATCTAAAGTGTTACCTTTAAATGTATAATAATTAATTAAATTATATATATATATATATATATATACGTATATATATATATTTACAAATATTATTTAATTAATTATTATACATTTAAAGGTAACACTTTAGATTAGAGAACACATAATCACTACCAACTAGTTTTTCTCTCAATAAACTCCTAATTTGCTACTTTAGGTATTGTGTAGGGTTAAGAGACCTAAATAATGTAATGCAGAATAAGGCATTAAAAAGTGCTTTATAAGTACCAATAAACAGCCAATATGCTAGTAATATGCATGCTAATAATAAGCAACTAGCTAATAATGAGTAGTGTTCCCTAATCTAGTGTTACCAATTTAAATAATAAAAACACCTGCAACACATGCCTTTGGGCATGTCTTCTGCCCCATTTCAGATCATATACTTAAACATTATACTTAAAACAATATTTGTTACCATACAACTCAAAAATAAATACTCTTATTCCATATATCCTATTGACAAATATATATTTAAAAAGCTACTCCAACTTACCTCATTAGAAGTGTTATGATTGTATGATCACATCATTATTTTGGGACGTGAATATCTATTGCAGTTCAGCCTATTCAGGTTTAATTTTTCCACTTGTTTTAGAAATGTCCATAGCAATGTCCAAAGCATATGGAGACTGTGAACTGTTGTTACCTATGGCCACAGGCCTTGCTGAGAAGGTATGGGGCCTCTGTAGTTTGTAAAAATTATTTTGATGAAAAATGATAAGGCAGTGTCTAATTACTCCCAGTCATTTCTTCTAGGCACTTCCTCTAGGGCTGTGTCATACTGCGAAGCATTTCCTTTATTGTGTAGGAGATTAATGAGACATTAATGAAGAAATATTTTGCATATGGCACATTGAGGCCCTGTGAGTATTTAAGTTGCTGAATGGGTTTGATGTTAATAGTTTCCTCTAGCTTATGGATGACACCTTGGCTTTTTGGGACCACAAACTACGTATGATTGAGGTATATGTCTAAATCAGCAATTCTCTCAAGATCTCCTTGATGTATCTCAAGCAAGTGGCTGATGACTCCTTTGGGGCCCAAGCTGTATTATTCCTGATGCTATAATCTTAGATTTAACAGTTGTGTGGTTCAATCATGCTAATTTATGGAAACTACCCTGAAATGTTTGTGTTTACAAAAGTATTGCACTGTTTAGTAATGAAATACTTTTGGGACATAAGGTAATTTTCAAAGGATTTGTTAACAGCCTTGGTACAATGACACACTATTAGAAGTGTTCTTGTATTACTTTCATAGAAGCTCCAACCTGCTGATTATATTATTATAAAATCAATATCAGCTGCCACATGAGATCCTCAGGCAGTATTTATTCCGTTGAAAACAATTTTTACCAATTTTCCACACTCTCAGAACTTTTGTTATCAGGAAGCACCAGAGAAGAACTTCATTGAATTACTTCTGAAGAAATGAACATTTGAGTTTTCTTGTTTAGTCATTTGATGACATATCCAGCTAGGTGTTATCTGCCTTGTGTAGTTTACGTGATGAAAACAATTTAGTTTAGAACAATGTGTTCTGACGACACAGTCAGATATTCTTCAAAATATGTTGCTGCATCTCAGTAAGGCAATAATTGATGCTTCAGCTTTTATGTGACAAATTTGTTCATTTAACGAAGAAAAATGACTTGTGAGAAAGAGTATTTCAGTGTATATTAGAGTGTGTCTAGGTTGTCGCTGAAGGGGACATTTAAGAACACTGTGACATTTTAGCTGTGTAACCTGGAAGTGAAAGGTAAACAAGGTTTGAGGAAGGGTATAAATATCGCTCACACTTCAATGATCGCAAGCTCTATTGTAAGCAAACCTGAACTCTCTTCAGTCTGAAATTGTAATTCCAGAAATCTAGAATAAAACACACCAATTATTTCACAATATAAAAACACTCTTTATTAATACCTAATTTCATACAGAACACTACAAGACTGATTCATTTGTTTTGTTTTAATAGGTTTCATCGTTTACATATGATTTGACAACAACACTCATTTTATGTCAAAGAATAGTATATTCACACAACTGCAAACTCAATTTGTTGTTACAAATCTACATTTTTATTTGTTTCAGTACTTTGACAGTAACAAGTGATAACATGCATTTCATAGGTGGCCCAAGGTGACACTTTCAAACACTTTCCGTCGCTCCTCTTTTTTTTGTAGCCAGTATCATTGCATAGCTATTCTGAGCCTGCCTGCAGAGATAGACAGTCTGTATTCATGTGTAACATGGCTGAAATAGAGGTGTGAGTTTGAGACCATATGTGGTTGTATGTGCTATATAGAGACATGTGTGTACATTCATATGTGCTTAAGTGCGTGATCGTTCATGTAAAAGTATTGGTACATGTGAAGGTCGACAGCTGAGGGAGCTTTCTGAGTCACACAAATATGAACAATAGAGGTGATTTACCACTGCTTTTTTGTGATAATGCAGATTTTCTGCTTATTTTGATTACTGGCTTTCTCAAAGGTCATATGGACTGACCTTAACTGAAAATAACTGCTGGGGATGATAGAAGGTCTCCTCAGATTCATCAGTGTTTATGTAGATCAGTAATCATCAGCATTTTATGTTGTTCCTTGGCCTTCAGATAAAAATTCATGTTTTTAATTGCTGACCCTCATGTCATTCCAAGCTCAAAACTTTAATAAATAAAGAAGATTTAAAAGAAACCTGAGAGTTTTATTGAAATTCCAAGCAACCAAAACTTTGACGATTCATAAAGACATTGCAAAAGCAATAAATGTGATCACATTTAATCCAAATCTTCTGAAAAGGCATAACCAAGCACTTTGAGTGTCCATTTACCATATCTAATGTGCTATTTATGTGTGTTGAGCAGCGTCTCATTCCCTTGGGGAACTAGGGTTACGTACGTAACCTTGAGGTGTTCCCCTTCAGGAACTCGAGCTGCATCAAAATGCTTTGGGAACGAGAATGCCCACGCCGCCATTCTTTCAAGTCCCTGCATTGTGTGTATGTACTTAGCACAACTACGGCAAGAGGACAGAGGAATCAGGAGCAGTACGAACATCAAGGTCATAGAACTTGACAAAGGTGAGCGGCATAGACAAACCCACAGCGTTACAAATATCCTGCATGGGGCGAGGGGAGACAAGAGGACTCATAGAACATAGAGATGGCATTAACGGTCTGCTTATTAGCAGGCAGACCCCTCTTAGAAGGTCCATAACAATCAAATAATTGGTTAGACTTCCTTCACATGGCAGCTCTGTGGACGTATGTGTCCAGTGGTCGCACATATACAATTAAGCTTCTGCTGGTCTGGATCCCAGAAGGGAGGAGGACAGAAGGCCTGTAGTATGACGGGCCGTGGCAGAGAGGAGGGCACTTTAGGAATGTACCTGGGGTAAAGAAAAGCTTTGGCAAAACCAGGCGCAAAGTCTAGGAAGGAGGGTGCCACTGACAGGGCCTGCAAATCTCAGACTCTCTTCAGCGATGAGATGGCTAATAGGAAGACAGTCTTCAGTCTCAGAACCCGATCTGAAACCTCCTCTATTGGTTCAAAAGGAGGTTTGCAGAGAGCCTCCAAGACCACAGCCAGGTCCCACAGGGGGACACGAGAGCATACCTGGGGCCTCAGCCTCAGCGCACCGCAGATGAAACTTGTAACCAGGGGGTGTCTTCCCACAAACTGACCAATAAGAGGGACTTATTGACGTGGTAAGCAGCTATGGCTGCAACGTACATCTTCAAGGTGGAGTGGGTCAACCCTGTGGAGAATCGAGCCTGCAGGAACTCCAGCACTAAAACAACCGGGCAGTTAACTGGGTCCAGCTGGTGACCTCCACACGAAACAGATCCACCTGAGCCTGGATAAACATTCTCCAAATCTGACACATCACATCTGGGTGGAGTCTCCATTCCCCGGGCCTCAGCCCCTGCCTCGACAGGATGTCTGCTCCCTGATTGAGATGCACAGGGATGTGAGCTGCTCTCAGCGAAAGGTGTTTCCCTTGGACGCACAAAAGGATCTGGTACGCCATCCTGTTAAGGGGACGCGAACGCAGACCTCCCTGGTGGTTGATTGAAGAGACCACCGCCGTGTTGTCGGTGCGCACCTACACATGATGGCCTCTTAGGTCTGGGAGGAAGTGTTTCAGTGCTCTAAACATTGCCAACATCTCCAAGCAGTTGATGTGCCACGTAAGATGGCGGCTGCTCCACAGACCGCGGGCAGGGTGGTCACGCATGACTGCAGCCCAACCACTGAGGGACGTGTCCATCGTTAACATTACGCAATGAAAAGGAACTCCCAACACCAGGCCCTGTGACGAAGAACCACATGACACTTTTCTTGGCGTTCAACCCCAGCTCTCTCATGTGGACGAGAACGAAATCTCGATACCGAACCACCATCTGCTCCGATTGAGCTAGAATCAACCAATCGTCAATATAATTGAGTATGCGGATGCCCTGGAGTTGCAGTGGAGCCAGAGCAGCATCCACACACTTCGTGAAAATGCGGGGTGAGAATGCAAAAGGCCGAATGGAAGAACCCGATATTCCGCCCCCGAAAGCAAACCTCAAGAACTTCCTGTGTTGGGGAAGGATGGAGATATGGAAGTATGAGTCTTTCAGATCGATTGTGGCAAAATGGCAAACCAGTCCTCGGACCTGATCTGAGACACCACTTGTTTGAGTGTGAGCATCCTAAACATCAGTCGCATGACTGAGCGGTTCAACTGATGCAGATCTAAAATGGGATGCAGCCCTCCATCCTTCTTTGGAACAATAAAGTATATATAAGAGTTTTTACTTCTTGTTCTAATACCGGAGCCTGCTCGGGACCCACCAGGGTGGGAACGATCCCGTTGAAACAAGGCGGAGGAGAACCGAACTGAATTCTGAACCTCTTTCTACAGTCTGCAGGAAGCCAACGTGAGATATTTGGCAGAAGTTTCCACGCTGCCAGAAAATCTACTAAGGGAATCAATCTCTCGAGACTGACCTCTGGTGTAATAGAATGGCCCGTTCAGTGCCCTGAAACGGAGGACAGGCATGGGACGACCGAACTGGCCACTTTGGAGACCTCCTCAGAGGCAGTGAGCCCCCCAGAGCCGCTACGTTTTCAGGCAGACACTGAGATGTGCGCTCGCTGGAGATAGCTGCGCCCTGAAGCACTGGCAGTGGCAGGGTTAGCAGCACGGCCTCCTGAGGGCACTGAGGAGAGCCAGGCACCGTATAACGAGCTTAACACTGCTTTTGCCCAGCGGGGGCTGCCCTCAGAAGCCCTGGAACACGACCATCAGGGCTTCTTGGCCGAAGACTTCTTAGCCAGAAGGACGGTCCTCAGACCTGCTCCCGTCCAGCAGCCCCATGAGCTAGAGAGCGGTGAGGGAGGAACTGCTGAAATGCCGCCACTTGTTTATGGGCCTCCTGAAACCTGTTGACGATGGAATTAATGGCGTCGCCGAACAGGCCAGAAGGTGAAAGTGGTGCGTTGAGGAGGAAGACCCTGTCTTTCTCTTTAATCTCAGACAGGGTCAACCAAAGCTCTTTAATATCTTCGGCTTTCACTTCCTCATCCAGCTTTTTCAGCAGGTCTGCTTGGTAGGCCTGTAGTACTGCCATGGTGTGAAGGTAAGCACGAGCCTGACCTGCTGCCGTGTACCCTTTGCCCACCAGCGCCGATGTAGTATGAAGCGGTTTGGTGGCCAATGCCGGGGCTTTCAGGGACGATGCCACACTGGGAGACAGATAGCTTGTGAGTGTCTGTTCAACCCGGGGAATCACCCTATAACCGCGCTCATTTAGTCCCATAACGTTGGAGTAATCAATGAGGGAGGGACTAAAGAGGCGGGCCGAGTATGGTCTCGACCACAATCTCGACACCTCGGTGTGAAGATTGGGGAAAAATGGCAAACCCCGGCGTAGAGGGAGCGGTTTTGACCCTAAAAAGCGCACATCTAATTTGCTTTTAGCAAGATCAGCCTGCTTCTCGACGGGCCATTCAAGATTTAACCCTCTAAGATTTAACCCTCGCAAAATTGCAACAAGACGTCATACTTCATCAAATAGACTGTAGTTCCTAATATGGTGTAATATCTCATTTGTATTCCCTACCACTAGATAGCAGTCATGTAGTACTTCGATTCTAGACCAAAATTACGTCACGTTCCTATTCAAAGTGTTTGAGTAAAGAGCAGAGCAAGTGAGCTATCGTGTCATTGATGCGGAAGCAGTTCAGTTCATAGCGTGCAGGTAAGCTGTGAGATTTTTGAGAGAAAATCGCCAAATGGCTAATAAAAAGTTGTACAGTGAGGATGTGTTGCAAATGTTATTCACAGATTCTGACTCTGAAGGGGAATATTTGCCTTTTGGAAATGACGATCGGCCATCTAATAATCGCACTTCTCCCGGTACATCTTTGCAGCGCAATGGTGCCACCGTGCAAGGCGAGAGTGTTCACGAAGCACAAACAAGTGATTATTTCGACCCTTTGCCCAACGGGGATGGTGGTGGCAGGGCAATATCTATTATTTCCTGAATATTACAGATGAACTGATCAAAAAGTAGGCTACTGTTCACATACGTTTTACTACTATATACTGTAGTATAGTAATATAGTAATAATTTAGTACTTTTTTCCTGTTTTATTGTTGGTTTCCTCTTTTCTGATCATTTGGAATGAGGATAAAAAGACAAAAAAAACATGCAAATAAGTTCAAGCATCAATTCAATATCTATTATTTCCTGAATATTACTGATGAACTGATCAAAAAGTAGGCTACTGTTCACATGCGTTTTACTACTATATAGTATAGTAATATAGTAATAGTTTTGTACTTTCTCCTGTTTTATTGTTGGTTTCCTCTTTTCTGATCATTTGGAATG
>NW_015505622.1:149649-151523 GCF_001515645.1 Sinocyclocheilus grahami
CGAGCGTGGGCAGAGAGGAATAGGACGGAACTGCCGAGGAGAGACAGGCCTGTGAGTAGCGAGAGCCACGGAAGTGGGCCGACCAGAGCTCTAGGGAGGCAGGAGGGTAGAAAGGGTGAGGTGACAAAAACAGGAACGCCAGACCGACTAGACTAGAAAAAATAAATAAAAAAAATGATTCAGACAAACACAGCATGGGCAGAGACGATCTAAGCTGCGGCACAATATATTATGGACCGACACAAGATAGCATCCAAGAGGGCCAGATAAAGGGAAGAATAATGAGGACAAAACGAGGTGCAGGTGAGAAGGGAGAATTAGCTAACAGGGATAACGAGAGGGGCGGGGTGAACACCAGGATGACAACAGAGCACATGGTAAGCCGTCAAAACAAAAGGCCATGTGCTCCATGATAACAAAGCCCAAGAAGAACCCACCGAAATCATGACAGTACCCCCCCCCAAGGAACGCCACCAGGCAACTCAAGGGGGGGGTTTACCTTGTGTCCGGTGGAAGTCCTCGATCAACGACTGATCCAGAGTATCCCGAGCCGGAACCCAAGTCCTCTCCTCCGGACCGTAACCCTCCCAGTCCACCAGGTACTGGAAACCCCTTCCATGACGACGAACATCTAGTAATCTCCTAACAGAATAGACAAGAGAGCCATCCACTTGACGAGGGGGAGGGGGGGCAGGGGATGAAATGTTGGCGTTAAGGCGAGACCTGAACACAGGCTTGACCCTGGATACATGAAAAACAGGGTGCACCTGACCAAGAGAGGGAGGCAACTTGAACCGTACCACCACCGGATTGAGGACCTTGGTGATCTGGTATGGACCAATGAACCTAGGTGCTAACTTGCGAGAGACAGCCTTGAGAGGCAGGTCCGGACAAAGGCTAGGGCAGACGGTACAGCCGCATCGGGTTCCTGAGAGGGAAACAAGGGAGGTAGATAGCCAACAGAACATTCAAAAGGTGACATACCTGTGGATGCTACTGGGAGAGTATTATGGGAATACTCAATCCACGTGAGCTGTTGGCTCCAAGAGGCAGGATTGCGGGACGCCAGGCAGCGGAGAGCTCGCTCGAGATCCTGATTGGCTCGTTCACACTGTCCGTTGGTCTGGGGGTGAAAACCGGACGACAGACTCGTAGAGGCCCCGATCTGTCGACCAAACTCCTGCCCAAAACGGGAGACAAACTGGGGACCCCTATCAGAGACCACGTCAACCGGAAAGACCATGGATCCAGAAGACGTGGTCAATTACCAGTTGGGCCGTCTCCTTGGCAGAGGGGAGTTTAGGCAGGGGCACGAAATGAACCGCCTTAGAGAAGCGATCCACCACCGTGAGAATAACGGTGTAGCCTCTTGAAGGGGGTAAGCCAGAAACAAAATCTAAGGCTATGTGTGACCAGGGATGAGAGGGAATGGGCAGTGGTTGGAGCAGACCAACGGAGGGACGGTTGGAGACCTTGTTCTGGGCACAGACAGAGCAAGCCAATACAAACTGCCTGACGTCCTGGCCCATAGAGGACCACCAAAATCGCTGGCGGATGGCAGCCAGTGATCTCCTGACTCCTGGATGGCAGGCAACCCTAGATTCATGCCCCCACTGAAGGACCTCAGGGCGCAACACGGCTGGCACGAACAACCTACCCGCCGGACACTCAGCTGGCACTTCCACCCTTCGTCCGGCCTCCTCCACCTTCTGCTCAACCTCCCAGAAGAGGGCCCCCACCACCACACCTTCAGGGAGTATGGGACTGGCTAGGGTCTCCTCTCCCGTGTGCTCAAACTGGCGGGATAGCGTGTCGGGCTTAACGTTTTTGGCCCCGGGCCGGTACGAAAGGGGGAAGTTAAAACGGTCAAAGAA
>NW_015505622.1:151579-153185 GCF_001515645.1 Sinocyclocheilus grahami
GTTCTTATGATCCGTCCAGACCAAGAAGGGCTGTGCTGACCCCTCCAACCAGTGACGCCACTCACCCAAGGCCAACCTAACCGCCAGCAGCTCCTGGTTACCGATGTCATAATTACATTCATCTGGGTTGAGGTGGTGGGAGAAATATGCACAGGGGTTTTCTTGTCTTGCGGAGCGCTGAGACAAGACTGCGCCCACCCCGACCCCGGAGGCATCTACCTCCACGATAAATTGCCGTTCGGGATCTGGAATGGAGAGAACAGGAGCAGAGACAAACCGGGACTTTAATCTATCAAAGGCTTCCTGAGCCTGAGCACTCCAGGTGAACGGTACCTTGTTGGAGGTGAGCGCCGTTAAGGGTGCAGCTACCTGGCCAAAGTTCCTGATGAATCGCCGGTAGAAGTTGGCGAAGCTCAAGAAATGCTGCAGAGCCTTCCTGGAGTCGGGGACTGGCCACCTAGTGACAGCCTTGACTTTGGCCAGATCCGGCTTAATCTCCCCAGCCGAAATAATAAAGCCCAAGAACGAGACCGACTTGGCATGGAACTCGCACTTCTCCGCCTTGACATAAAGCTGGTTCTCCAGCAGCCGTTGTAAGACCTGGCGCACGTGCTGAGTGTGTACCTGAAGAGATGGGGAAAAGATGAGAATGTCATCGAGGTACACAAAGACAAACTGGTTAATCATGTCTCCCAGCACACTATTAACCATGCCCTGGAAGACAGCAGGGCCATTAGTAAGCCCGAACGGAAGGACCAGGTATTCATAGTGTCCCGTGGGGGTATTAAAGGCTGTCTTCCACTCATCGCCCTCGCGGATGCGGACGAGATGATAGGCGTTGTGGAGGTCTAACTTAGTGAAGACCTTGGCTCCCTGCAAAAGTTCAAAGGCAGATGACATTAATGGCAAGGGGTACCTGTTTTTAACAGTAATGTCATTTAACCCCCGGTAATCGATACAAGGACGCATGAATGTATTTGTCCATAGTCTCTCGTTCTGGACCTGACAGGGAAAAGAGACAACCCCGGGGAGGAGAAGTGCCTGGAAGGAGATCGATGGCACCATCGAACGGCCGGTTACGTGATGGTAGCAGAGAGTTGGGTGCATGACTGAGGGGAGATCAGAGGAGAAACGCCCACCAGGACTCCCCGTCTGACTAGTGGGCCTTGGCTTTTACCGGACACAACCAAGCAAAGTGGCCCGACCTCCCACAGTAGAGGCATAGACCCTGGACCAGCCTCTGTTGTCTTTCTTGAGCCGACAATCGAAGCCGCCCCAACTGCATGGGCTCAGGTTCAGCCAGAGAGGAAAGAGGTGGTGAGTGGCTCCTCAAAGGCTGGGGTTCCTCCAGCCCCCAGGACGAGCGGGGAGCCAAGCGTCGTTGACGCAAGCGAAGGCGGCTTTCAACTCGAGTAGCCAGATTGATAAAGCCCTCCAGGTCTTGGGTAGATCGTGGGCAGCAATCTCATCCTGGATCTCGAAGTTCAACCCCTCCCGAAACATAGCTTGCAGCGCCCCCTCATTCCAGTCGCAGGAAGCAGCTAATGTTTTAAACTGAATGGCATATTCAGTCACAGAACGGACTCCTTGACGGAGTCGCACTAGG
>NW_015505622.1:154336-175181 GCF_001515645.1 Sinocyclocheilus grahami
TCAACTCGAGTAGCCAGATTGATAAAGCCCTCCAGGTCTTGGGTAGATCGTGGGCAGCAATCTCATCCTGGATCTCGAAGTTCAACCCCTCCCGAAACATAGCTTGCAGCGCCCCCTCATTCCAGTCGCAGGAAGCAGCTAATGTTTTAAACTGAATGCCATATTATTAGTGCATTAGTGTGGATGCCGCCTCATTTCCCCTAACAGAGCGATCAAATAGCCTTGTCATCTCACCGCGAAACTCCTCAAAATCCGGGCAAAAGTGGGCTCTAGCGTCCCAAACGGCAGTCCCCCACTCGCGAGCCTTTCCCGTCAGCAGTGTAATGATATAGGCAACCTTTAACCGTTCTGTAGCATACCGGCGTGGTTGCAGTGTGAACACCAGAGAACACTGAGATAGGAATGCCTGACATGAATTTGGATCTCCATCGTATAAGGGCGGGTTGTTGGCATGCTGCTCGGGTTAGCGGTGAGAAGGAGACAGGGGAACCGCTGTCGCGGAGGATGACAGAACGTCCTGTTGGAGTTCACGAAAGTGGCTGCTTAATTCCGCCACTTGAGCATTGAGGGTAGCAATCTCCTGAATGGTGGATGAGAGCTGGCTAGCTTGGTGACCGAGGAGAGCTCCTTGATGAGCTATGGCTGATCTGACAAACTCCTCATCCGCTGGATCCATCTCGGTCAGTCCGTACTATCAGAAACGAGACCGGGATCCAACTGCAGATGGCAAAACCCCAGCAAAAAGTCAGTTCAGGTCAGCGCGGAGGTTAGACCAGCTGCGGTCGAGCCCGCGGGGAGGGGAGGCGGCGAACCGGCAATAGAATGCCGCTGATGAATCCCAGGGGTGGCAACGAGCGTGGGCAGAGAGGAATAGGACGGAACTGCCGAGGAGAGACAGGCCTGTGAGTAGCGAGAGTCACGGAAGTGGGCCGACCAGAGCTCTAGGGAGGCAGGAGGGTAGAAAGGGGGAGGTGACAAAAACAGGAATGCCAGACTGACTAGACTTGAAAAAATAAATTAAAAAGCTGATTCAGACAAACACAGCATGGACAGAGACGATCTAAGTTGCTGCACAACATATTACGGACTGACACAAGATAGTATCCAAGAGGGCCAGATAAAGGGAAGAATAATGAGGACAAAACGAGGTGCAGGTGAGAAGTCAGGCCCCTTTAGAGCTGACTCAGTGTGCTTCGCTCTCAAGCAAACAACGCCAAGAGCCTAGACTGATGTTTGATCCTATCATCACCCTTATGCTTTGTCTTATCTTTTGATTTTGGCATGTTTAGATCGTTGGAGATCATGACAGACAAAGGTAAATAAGACATACACACACAGAGTGCTTCACTGAATGACAAAAGCTGCTGCTGTTTCCACCGCACATGCTTTTATAGCTTCCTGGTCACTACATCACCCCGTCCCTGACGTCTCGCCCATCCATTGGACTGTTTACACACATTATTCAGAGCGTAGTCATGCTGGAGGTGTTCCCAAAGTGTTTTGACACAGCTCAAGTTCCTAAAGGGGAACTAACAACAGTAAAGTTTTTTTTGGAAAATTCAATGAGGTCAGGGACTGCAGATCCTTGGATAGCTTCCACTGATAAAGGTCAGCAGCTTGAACCAGGCTTAGATCGTCTCAGTCCACAGGCAGTCCTTTTCTCATTAATGCCTTTTGGCAGTTTACAGTAGGATAAAGCTCTGTTTAAAACTGAACAGAGTGATGCTTGATAATTGTATGCTTTTGTGTCCATTTTGAAGCTTAAAAGCTCCTGTCACTACTCATTGTAATTGCATAAAAAACATTTAAAATGGCATGTGGGTCAATAAATAATAGAACATTGTTTCTTGTATCAAATATAATGGTTCTGAATTATTCTAAGCTTGGACACAAAGAAAACAGAAAAGACAGTATACAGCCAGATAAGAAATTGATTCTGAATGAACTGTGGGACCATAGAAGATGGGAATGGCGTTTTACATCATCCAATGAAAGTTTACACTGAAGACATAATGAGACTTGGTTACTGTGACAACCTTGGCCAAGAGGTGCTCGAAACATTCTTGGCGTTTCAAGCCTGAAGTGTCCAGATTCACTATCAAGTGTAGGCCCAAAGTCCCTGAAGTCATTAGCAGCCTGCCAGTGCTCTGTTTGTATAAACACTCCTCTAACACCAAGCTGGTAGTGGCAGCATGTCCGTACAAGCGGTAACAACTCGAGAGAGTCCACCACTTCTGAATTTAAAAGAAGGATAGGTTGTGGCCTAAAGGGCAAGCTAAGTGATCATTATTTAAATGATCGTGTGTTTCAGTGTTAGTTGTTCTTTTGGGTTTTACTGTTAAATGTATCTGTTTGATGCTGAAAGTTGCTTCAAATATACTTCACTTCCCGCACAGCTATGTCCACACAAGTATGCTCAATCGTGGAGAAACATTGATGGAACAGTTTGATACATACGCAGCACCATCTAGTGGACTCTTCTGTCTCTCAACATTCACCTTCACACAGCTGAGCGAACGGGGAAAAATGGCTGCACATGGATCCTTTACGTCAAAATTACATCACATGAACAGTTGCGGAACATGGATGGACGAAGTGTTCATGTAGCAACTCCAAGGTTATTGGTTTGATTCCAAAGGAGTGCATAAATTGATTAAATGTGTAAATCTAGATGGTGGGTAGAGTTTAGAATAGAATGTTCTACATATTTAAGCATAATGTTTATGAAAAAGGATGTTATTCTCAGTATTGATGGGAACGGAACAGTAGTTTGATGCTAGGGAGAAAATAAATGGTTTCTTTAAAGCTGGCATTGGAGGGTGGATAAGGTTAAGATGGGATAGCTGTAGGTAAGCGGAAAGTAAAAGGAGTTGAGACTACAATATAAAAGATTTAGAATGAATTTGAAAGGGAGTGTGAGAATGTTTCCCCTAAATCCTCTGACACTGTTAATGTCTTAAAATACACAAAGGTTCATGAAAAATGTCAAAATGCTGATGTTTTTTTATAAGTCTTGTTTGCTCGCTGTTTAGGAACTGAAAACTGTCAAATATGCATAAGTAGTATTCTAGGTAATGTTGAGTGCTATTGTTAAAGATTTGATGCATGCATATTGTTGAAGGTTGAATGTCTTTGTTTGTCAGGTAAAATAGTCTGCCACATAGAGATGACAACATGTGATGTGAATTTCGCTGGAAACTATTTGTTGTCTTCTGTATGCCATCATGCACAGTCTCTCACACACTAACAATTTTATAACCAGAACAATAACAAAGCCGTGGAAATATTCTTGACAAAGCACACAATTTCCATAAATAGCTCAAAAAATACCCTACATCTGCAGCGGAAACTCAGCATATACAAGCTGTCATAGTTTTCACCATTGTTTACTTTACGTTGTTTTCAAAGCTGTCACACATGAAAAGAAAGGCAACACATTACAGTGTCCATGTTACATGCATTACAGATTGATTTTACTGCAATAACCAATTAAGTAATTCCAAGCTCTTCCACAATAATTATGTTTAAAATATATGTTGTTCATACTTATTACTCAGTCATGTAATTAAACTATAGCACAACCACTGCAATACAAAATCTGGCCTACTAATCTGTTAACCACTTCTTACCCATGTCTTATTCAAAGGTTGCTTCCTCATTTTCACCCTTCCGTCTCTATCAGCTTCTGCCTCTTTTTCAAGCTCTCAAATCAGTGCATGAGAATCCGGTGGGAATCATCTGCATAGCATTCTCTCTCTGCTCCGGCTCCCTGTGGAGAGTTGTGCCACAGGCAGCCCTCTTCTTCAGTATTCGACAAATCATCAAAAATATGCAGCACTGCTCTGTCTCACCATCCTTCAAACACTCTCAACATCCTGTGGTTCTGTTAGTGTGCTGGTTTATGTTGTATTGCATTTTTTTAAAAAAGGGGTATTGTTTTAATTTCTTTATGCAGAAACTGTATATTTGACAAGATGTATTAAAGTCCCATTTTCAGCATGATACCATGCACACTTTAAGGAATAGTTTACACAAAAATGACAACTCTGCCATTATGTACTCAGCCTCATGCTGTTCCAAATCTGACTTTCAGTGTGCATTTAATGCTCAATAGTAAGATCGTTATTATATATATATATATATATATACATATACATATACATATTGTGACGGGGTGGAAGGATCACACAACAAGGAGAGCTTGATGTAAGGCTCCGGAGGGTGGATTTATTAAATGACAGGGACGCTTGTCACCTCAAACAGGCCCAGGTGACATTTGCAGGGGTTGTCGGTGAGCCCAGCCCTGCGTAGCTCCATCAGCACCCTCTGCAGACGGTCTAGGTGGTCTTCCCAACGCTCGGAGTGGATTACCACGTCATGCAGATACGCTGCTGCGTAGGACTGGTGGGGCCGCAGCAAGATGTCCATCATGCGTGGCGGGAGCCCCGTGCATCCCAAAGGGTAGGGTCCGGTATTGCCAGTGTCCACTGGGGGGGTGCTGAAGGCTGTTTTGGGTTTGGCAGTTTCGAAGAGAGGCACCTGCCAGTACCCTTTTGTGAGGTCAAGTGTGGAGATGTACCGGGCCCTTCCCAGACGATCCAGGAGCTCATCCACCCGTGACATTGGGTAGCAGTCGAACTCCGAGACTTCGTTAAGGCGGCAGAAATCATTGCAGAAGCGAAGGGGGCTATCTGGTTTTGGTACCATGACGATAGGGCTGGACCAAGGGCTATTAGATGGTTCAATCACCCCTAACTTCAGCATTTGTTGGATTTCCTCCTCAATAGCCTGTTGATGAGCCTCTGGGACTCGGTAGGGCCATTGCCTGACGATGATTCCTGGTTGTGTGTGGATCTCGTGGTGAAGGACCTGGGTCCGCCCGGGGATCGGGGAGAACACATCGGGGAACTGGCCAAACAGGTGCTGCAGCTCGGCCTTCTAAGCTGCCGACAGCTGTGGGTTGACATCTACGACCACCGTCTCCACTGTGGCGAGGGCGGTGAGCTGGTCCCTTGTCCCCACCCATTTCTTCAGCAGGTTAATGTGATATAGCTGGTCTGCCTTCCGCCGTCCTGGCTGGCGGATATGGTAAGTGATGGGACCGATTTTCTCCGTGACGGTATACGGGCCTTGCCAGCTGGCCAGGAACTTGCAGGCCGAACTGGGGACAGGGACAATCATTCGGTCCCCCGGCCGGAATTCTCGAGGCTGGGCAGCTCGGTTGTAATGCCTCTGCTGCGCCTGCTGAGCCTTGGTGAGGTGCTCCCGGACTAACGGCGTGACCCGGTCGATTCGTTCCCTTATTTCTTTCACATGTTCGATCCCGTAGCGGTGGGGCGCGGGCTGTTGCTCCCACGCTTCTCTTGCCACATCCAGCAGCCCCCGGGGCTGGCGTCCGAATAGCAGCTCGTAAGGGGTGAAGCCGGTCGAGGCCTGAGGTACCTCCCGTATACCGAACAGGACATATGGCAGCATGAGGTCCCAGTCTCGTTTGTCCTTGGCTACCACTCATCGCAGCATTTGTTTGAGGGTTTGGTTGAATCGTTCAACTTGGCCGTCAGTTTGGGGGTGGTATACGGAGGTCCTCAGTTGCTTCACCCTGAGCAGAGTGCACAGGTCAGCCATTAGCCGGGACAGTGGATCCCGATGAAGTGGATCCCCTGGTCGGTCAGTATCTGGCCTTTCGAAGGGGCACTGCTTCTGGGTATTGGGTGGCATAGTCGACGATGACCAGGATGTGTTCGTGACCCCGGGCAGACTTAGGCAACGGCCCCACGACATCCATCCCGATGAGCTCGAAGGGCACCTCGATAATGTTCTCCGTGACGGTATACGGGCCTTGCCAGCTGGCCAGGAACTTGCAGACCGAACTGGGGACAGGGACAATCATTCGGTCCCCCGGCCGGAATTCTCGAGGCTGGGCAGCTCGGTTGTAATGCCGCTGCTGCGCCTGCTGAGCCTTGGTGAGGTGCTCCCGGACTAACGGCGTGACCCGGTCGATTCGTTCCCTTATTTCTTTCACATGTTCGATCCCGTAGCGGTGGGGCGCGGGCTGTTGCTCCCACGCTTCTCTTGCCACATCCAGCAGCCCCCGGGGCTGGCGTCCGAATAGCAGCTCGTAAGGGGTGAAGCCGGTCGAGGCCTGAGGTACCTCCCGTATACCGAACAGGACATATGGCAGCATGAGGTCCCAGTCTCGTTTGTCCTTGGCTACCACTCATCGCAGCATTTGTTTGAGGGTTTGGTTGAATATTTCAACTAGGCCGTCAATTTGGGGGTGGTATACGGAGGTCCTCAGTTGCTTCACCCTGAGCAGAGTGCACAGGTCAGCCATTAGCCGGGACAGTGGATCCCGATGAAGTGGATCCCCTGGTCGGTCAGTATCTGGCCTTTCGAAGGGGCACTGCTTCTGGGTATTGGGTGGCATAGTCGACGATGACCAGGATGTGTTCGTGACCCCGGGCAGACTTAGGCAACGGCCCCACGACATCCATCCCGATGAGCTCGAAGGGCACCTCGATAATGGGTAAGGGAATCAGCGGGCTAGGGGGAGGCGTCCTTGGGGACGTTTTCTAGCAGGTAGAGCAGGACTGACAGAAACGTTTAACTTCGGTCTCCAGTCCCGGCCAGTGGAAGCGGTCTCGGACCCGCTGCGTGGTGTTGGCCGCTCCCAGGAGGCCGGCAAGCGGGTGTGAGTGTGCCAACTCCAGCACTGTCTTCGTCCGCGGCACCACCAATAGGGTCTTGTCCTCCCCCCTTCGCCGCGCTACACAGTAGAGCAGGCCGTTTTGGACAATGAAATGCGGGAGAGGATGGGACCCCGGTTGCGTCTCCTTTCCCTCTAACATGCGCACTTGCATCCAGCAGTGCTTTAGATGGTCATCCTCGCGCTGTTCCTTGGCGAACGAACCGCCTCCTGTCACCTGCTGAGATAGAGGAAGAGGTTAGAATTATGTTGAGGGGACTCACCATCTCTCCCGCTGTCCGAGGCGAGCCAGACGGGACGTTGATGGGCTCTTCTCGCCGGCCTTTTCCCACGGCGGCTCCCTCTGGTGCTGACAGGGTGTACGACGGCGACAAGCAGGCGGTCCAGCCCTGGCCAATCCCTCCCGAGAAGGACGTGGACCAGCAGATCCTTCACTACCCCCACTTCCACCGGCCAAGTCCCAGGGCCAGCCAAGATAGTCACTCTCCAGGCCGGTACGGATCGCGTGTCTCCGTGCACACAAGTGATCGGGAGGGAAGCTTTGGTTTCCCCGCAGGGTACGAGGATTCGGGACTGTACGAGGCTGACCGCACTGCCGGAGTCCAGTAGAGCTGGGAACGGGCGGCCATTGATTTTTACTTCCGCTTCTGGAGCCCCCACGGGCAGGTCACGGTGGACGATAAAGCCTGCCAGCCACGTCCATACAGGAGGTGTTGGTACCTCTGTTGGCATGGGCTCGTCCCTCGGCGCGGGAGCCGCCGGCCTGCCTACTAGTCGCGGGGTGCCCTCCGGCACGCGTCGCTCCTGGACCACCCTCTGGGGAAACGGCGGTGCTCACTCCCCCGCATCCCAGTGTTGGGCCGCATCCGCCAACTCCACGGCCTCGACGAGCTCGGTAATGGTGGCGGGTTTCCGCATTCCAACCACCTGGCAGTGGGTCCTCGGAAGAGCCTGGAGGAACCGGTCGATAACGACACGTTCCGTTACCTGGGCCGTTGTGGGATCTCCATCCAATAACCAATGTTGAACGAGGCAGAACAATTTGGCAGCTTGGGCTCGGGCAGGGAGACAGGGTTTGTACTCCCAGTCATGGAAGTACTGGGCCACACAGACCGAAGAAAGCCCCAGGCGGGCCAGGATCTCCTTTTTGAGCTCCCTGTATTTGTCTGCCATTGAGGATGGTAGGGTGAAGTAGGCTCGTTGCGCCTCACCCGTGAGAATGGGTGCCAGCAGCCGTGCCCAGTCTTCCCTCCCCCAGCCCTCCTGGGTCGCCGTGTTTTCAAACATCTGTAGAAAAGCTTCCACATCAACATGAGCCGTCATTTTTGGCAAGAGCTGTGTCACTTGTACCCGGGGGTCGGGTAACGGAAAGCGTTGTGCTGTGGCCGTGCGCAGTGTGTCGAGCTCCTACTGACAAGCCTCCCAAGTGTGGCCGATCAGCCCTTAGTGCTCGTGAGCAGGTGCACCTCGTGAGTTTCCAGGGTATATATATATATGGGGAAGTCGTGGCCTAATGGTTAGAGAGTCGGACTCGTAACCCAAGGTTGTGGGTTCGAGTCTCGTACCGGCAGGGATTGTAGGTGGGGGAGTGAATGTACAGCGCTCTCTTCCACCTTCAATACCACGACTGAGGTGCCCTTGAGCAAGGCACCGAACCCCCAACTGCTCCCCGGGTGCTGCAGCATAAATGGCTGCCCACTGCTCCGGGTGTGTGTTCACGGTGTGTGTGTGTGTTCACTGCTGTGTGTGTGCACTTTGGATGGGATAAATGCAGAGCACTAATTCCGAGTATGGGTCACCATACTTGGCCACATGTCACATCACTTCACTTCACCTTATATGTGTGTGTGTGTAAAATACTACATTTTTATTCATTTTTAAATGTATTTATTTTCTAAATATACAGCTGGAAACAAATTCAAATATGACTTTTATCAATGACAAAAGTTTTGTTTCTGTTCAAAAGAAAAAATCTTCAGAGGGCATCATATCCCATATTGCCTTTCATTCCTCAAAATTGCTCCTTTTGTTCCACAGAAAATAGAAAGTCATGCAGGTTTGGAACAATATAATGGTGACTGAATGACTCAATTTTCATTTGTACATGATATTTACGCCTTTAGAAATCACTTTCATGCAAAACAGTTTTCAGTACATCAAAATGTGTATTTTATGAGGTCACATTTCCTGGAAATTTTATCTAAAGCAACTTACATTGCATTCGATATGTACACACTACTATTTAAAGGGATAGTTCACTAAAAAAATGAAAATTATCTCATTAATTACTCACCCTCATGTCGTTCCAAACCTATAAGACCTTCGTTCATCTTCGGAACACAAAGATATGTTTGATGAAATATGAGAGCTTTCTGACTCTGCAAAGACAGCAACGCAACTGACACATTCAAGGCATGACATAACATTGTTATTTTTTGTTTTCTTTGCTAAGTATTCTCGTAGCTTCATAAAATTACGGTTGAACCACTGATGTCACATGGACTATTTTAACGATGTCCTTGCTACCTTTCTGGGCCTTAAACATGTCAGTTGCATTGCTGTCTATGCAAAAATGTATTAATTTGTGTTCCGAAGATGAATGAAGGTCTTACGGGTTTTAAACAACATGAGGGGGAGTAATTTAACACTATCCCTTTAAGCTACATGAATGCTAAAGCACTACAGGAAAGGTATATTGTTTACTACTTTAAAGAGGATAAACTGTAATGAACATACATAAAGGAATGATTTACTAACTTATTCACACAAATATTTAAATTGATCACATTTAAGGTAGTGTAGTAGCTCAAAAAAAGTGCCTTTCCATACACAAATACCAGTTTTATCACAGAAAACATACCAGAACACACACACAGCTATCTCCACACAAACATGCAGCCATCCATTAATTGTATTGGATATGCTGCAGTTGGTCAAAAGCGTGTAAAAGTAGAAACCAGAGGAATTCACCATGTTTTCAGCATGTTCTCCCTTCCAAAATCTCAAAACAAAACCAACCAACCAAAAGGCAAACAAGGACTTTCCATGACACATTAACTATTCATACCCATTTGCATGGCAGTGCTGTCCATGGATGCCAGGATGTAGTCTCTGTTCAATGCTAATGAACGCCTGCAACATGGGGATAAGAGAAGGGGGTGTTGTTCTCTTTGCGAAAGGGCCAACACTAATATGGATGACTCATTTGTAATGTAGAACAAGATCAATTAGAAATCTGGCATGGGAAAGTCTGCATAGAAAACCTGTGCAATGTAAACCCAGGCCCCCCTCTGAAGAATCATAGAAAAGCAAGTCCTCATTTATGAGAATAGGAATGTTTTGTCAATAATGGGATTACAGGAGGCTGATATAATGTATGTTGGCAGCTGATTTCAGCACTCCGCATTCATTTTTGCCAACACCAGCTTATTTTGTGTGGTTTTAAAACAATAAATTTCAAAATTGTTTATGTTTTCGTACAGCGATCTTATGGAGGCAAGCTGTTAGTTGGCAATTTGTGCTGAGAATACACCGCTACATCAGTACTAGCCCCATCATACTACAAGGCTACAGACACAGAGTTTGGTTGATAGTGTATTTTTGTGAAATGCCTAACCTAGATTTTCACAGAATGTTTGTATACATTTGCAGAGATGCCATGAAATAAAAATAAGTGTTGTGAAGGTTCTTATTGTCAAATCTAATGAGTGCTGCTTATGGGAAAAGATGAGCTGTACTCTGTGGTAAGATCTAGCTTCACACAACCCTTTTTTCCCTTTGTAAGCAATAATCTGAGGCTGTCGTACTTTGTTTGCAGGTCTACTTCAGCTCTAACTCTGTTTACTTTTGAGGTTCCGTGAGTGTTTTTGCCAACATCATCTTTGACTGGTGTGAAATTGAACTTGTGTCAGACAGCTGTAAGCTTCATTCCTGCTTGCCTGCTCACTGTGGCAGAGCTGCAGAATCGGCACTTGTGTTATACAGTATTTACAGCCCGCTCTAAGCCTGGGCTTCATTCTGAACGCCAATATAATAAATAAGCTGACTGCACTAGGTCTCTTACTGGTGCTCGCTGAAATCACCTTCTGCTGACTAGAACTGACCTTTAGTATGACTAATTCTCTCTAATTTTAGTATCTAAGATTTACTTTAAAATTATCTTTCTCTCTTATACATACACTGACAAGCCAAAGCACTATGACCACCTGCTAATATGCTGTTTGTCTTCTATGTGTTGCCAAAAGGGGGCACCTACATTGGACTGAAAGGGCACTTTAGCATTGGTGATTAAATGGGCAGGGGCAGGGTCTATTTTTTAATAGCACTGAAAGAAAAAAAAACATTGAAGAAATAGCATTGAAAACTTATTTTCTGAATAGTTTATTGATTTGGTGATTTATGACTTCAGAGGGTTTTAAAATGACAGCAACATCAGGCTATAATGACTTAAAGGGACAGTTAAAATTCTGTTAAAAAGGGACAATAAAAATTAGGAAAAAGGATCCTTTTTTAATAAAAAAATGTTACATTAAAGAGATAGTTCAACTAAAAATAAAAATTCTGTCATTTATTATTCACCCCAATGTCGTAAGACTTCAGAACACAAAGTAAGATATTTTTGATGAAATCCGAGAGCTTTCTGTCCCTGCATAGACAGCAACTATTCATGTTCAAGGGCCAGAAAGGTAGTAAGGACATCGTTAAAATAGTCTATTTGCCATCAGTGGTTCAACCTTAATTTTTAGGAGCTACAAAAATGGAGCGTCAGAAAGCTCTCAGATTTCATCAAAAATATCTTAATTTGTGTTCTGAAGTCTTACGACATTGGGGTGAATAATAAATGACAGAATTTTCATTTTTAGTTGAACTATCTCTTTAATGTAACATGTTGAGGTGTAAAACAAAGATCGCAATCTTTGTTAAAATAACAAATAATAACTTGTTTTATTTTCTCAACAGAACATGGATAAAGTCAAATCATAAAGTCTCTAAATCCCCAATATTTGCTGAAGAAGAGCACATTAATTTTCTCCCACTAGAACAGAAATTCATATAGGACTACATTTCTTTTTGCTCTACATATCCCCCTTTCTCATGAAAAACAATTGACAAAAATGCTGACAGATATTTTATTTTAATTTATTTCGCTTTGACCAGCTCTCCTCACAATCTCTTCAACACTCACTCTTTTCTAAGCTCTGTGGAAGAAGAGGAAGCCTTGAGCCTAGGAAGCATTGGAAGGACGATAAGGATATCTGGAGTAAAGTGGATTATTCTGTAAATCTTGCCCTCTGAGGACTGCACAGAGAAATGCTGACAACTTTATTTGGACAGTAAAAGAGAGAGGCCATATAAATACTGTTATATATATATATATATATATATTTTTTTTTTTTTTTTTTTTTTTCTTCAGAGCACACACGATCAGTTTCATTCTCCAAATACAACTGGACAAGTCTAATGTATAGTATTTACATATTATGGCATTGCACAAACACATATTGGCTGATATCAATTGGGAATTGAATATGTACTGAATTCGTATTTGTACAGTGTCACTATGTCAATACTTTCTACAAAGCTACTGCCGACAGCAATTTACCTAACAAAACATTTTCTGTGTGTAATTATGTAGTGAAATATTATGATCTGGGATTATTACAAAACATGTACCATTCGTCATCTTGCTTTGTATAAATGCTTAGAAATATTTCACGTCTTTAAGTCCATTCATTAGGCTATTTAGCGCGCCATCCAATAATCACAGTTTTGTATCAGCTTTCAAATTCTGTCAATTTTATTACAAAATACAAACTACAAACTATGTGTTTTTTTTCAGCCACAGAAATACACGAACAATGTCAAGGAAAGTCTTCACCTCAGGAAAGACATTCATTGTACATAAACTCCATAGTCAGCTAGAAAATAAATAACTCTAGACAGAAACTTTGTATTAGATTCAATATATTAAATTCACAAACCTCAGACCCCCACACCCCCACTCTCTCATCGGGCCCTTGGAATCATCCTAACCTCCACCCCCCTCTCGTCGGACCCTTGGAATCGTCCTATTAATATAGCCGAATTCCCAAGAAAGCTACTCTCATTTAGATATTTTTTTTTAACAAATATAAATTGTGACTGAAATGCAACACATTAAGACTATACATGTTATCCAGCAGTCACCAAGCCATTTCCAAGCTGCTGCTCTGCACTGCTTAAATATCCTGATTTACAACCGTGACATTGTCTGGAAAAATCATCAACACATAAGTTAAGATAATGACTGTACTGTGATTTGGGCTATTTATACATGTAAAATTACGACTCATCGAAACAAATTAGAAGCAATTAGAATCAGAAGTTTTTTTTTACTATTTGTTCTCTGACCGCACAGCCTCAAATGAATGCGCTGCTTTACTTAGCCACTCACTGAACAGAACTGACACAGAGAAAGATGTGCCTATGCTGTGAAAGCAAAACCTCATGCCTCACATTTTTATAGCAGTACTGGCAAATCTCGGAAAGTAGCTAAAGTTTGTTCAAAAAGTCACTAGATTTGTTTCTAGTCTTTTTTCGTGATGAGTAGTTCTACACCATAGGCCCCGTCCACTGACTTTGTCTGCAGATTTAGAGACTTTTCTGTCTTTTCTGTTCGGTTTTATAATAATAAATAAATAATACAAATAATAATAATATATATATTTTAACCATGATGAAATTTCAGCATGAGCTCTCTACATTTCTATAAAATATGATCAGTGCTTGTTATGAATCTACATTTAGTTGGGGATTAGTTAGGTGTGTCATGCTATTCTTAAACTCATAACACTTTTTTATACCCTTTCCATTCCAGAAGCAAAGGAATCTCCTCTGAGATTATGTTTCTGGTCAATTGAATTAAGGAAGTCAAAGAAGGTGAGAGACAATTTCAGAGGGAGGAAGAGGGCAAAGGATTAAACAATAGTATTTGGTGCTTGAAGCATGAGGGGTAAATCAAACTTCTCTAACGCTCTCATAACACATCAACAGTTAGAGGGTTCAAGAGTGCACAACGGCAAGCCAATGAGGCATAGTGAGAATGTGATGGGTTTGTAATGTTCTGTGACGGTTTTTGTCATCACCTGCCACACACTACACTAGTATATGCTTCAGGACATTCACTGTGGGTTTAGACTTGCCAAGAACACAATAATAAGCCAAAGCCTCGCCAGTGGGGGCGGGAGGTGCATTGTAGTGTGCACTTTGCTCTCTACTAGGTTTTGTTAAATGCTAGCAGGGACACATAATCTTTAGTGGGTTAACGTTTCCTAAAATCCATTCTGTGACTAGTTATTAAATTAATCTTGGCACTTTTCTACCTTACTTTTACCTAAAAATGTACCTTCAAATATTATTAATTCACAAAACATTCATAAATGCCGAGTGTTTATAGGTAATAGGTAGTACTACATTAACACTTAACTTAATACTATTTACTAATAGAGAAGCAAGATTAACTAAGCAGTAAGTAGTAGCAAATTTAGGACAAAGGTAGTTCCTTATTAGATATTTGATAATTACTAAAAACATATATCCTCATTGAGAACTACTTGGGAACTATGACCAATTAATAAAGAATAACCAATTAATTACTAATCACAACAGTAACGTCTTAATAGTGAACAATTGGGTTCTTTGTGGAAACTAATTTATGAATATGATATCCCCCAAAGAAGTCGGCTACAGGTTGAAATTGTGACTACTACTCTTACCAAAAGATGGATGTTCTCTGTTTATTTCAAACAAAAACATAAAATAATAATAATAAATAATTTATTTAAAAATGTTAATAATTAGGAAGTGATTGAATTAGTTCACAGTTATGAGCTCTAGTGTGTGTCAGTTCAGTATGTCTCCGACTCCAATAGACCTGTACCTTTAGTGACAGTAGGCTGGGGAGGAATTTTCTTGAATATAAATAATGATGTTCTCTTGACAAAAACAATTCACATCCTTAATGAAGGCATCGACTACATTTATATTGTGTTAAACACAAAACCGCATATTCCAGATTACAGTGTCTGGTAAAATATCACTAGTGCCTCACACAAATGTATGACTGCACAGCATGTGTCAGATATAAAATATGTTAAATTACTTATTAAATTACTTAGTAATTACTGAGTGGTTAAGGTGTTTTTCACTTTAAAATAATGGTCCAGATCACTAGTAGTTCCTGCAGGCTGACAAGGTAACGCTTGAGTAATTAGCCTAGTATTGTAAGAAATTGTCATCTGAGAATATTATATGTATTGATAATAATACACAGAAATGGGGAAAGTTACTTTTAAAAGTAATGTATTACAATATTGCGTTACTCCCTAAAAAAGTAACTACTTACGTTAGTTACTTTTTATGGAAAGTAATGCGTTATATTACTTTTGCGTTACTTTTTAAATATAAGCAGGGCTTGATAGTTTTTAATATAAAAAGTTATATTTATAGTAAATATAAAAGCACTTCACACCAAAAAGTGTAATGAATAAACCTCAGGCTGCAGCAAAAGTAAATTCACGTCTGTAGAGTAGAACGCAGGAGAAGAAACACTCTTCAGCAATAAAAAAACAAAGCACATTTGTTAGTTTATCTAAAGTCATTTTTGTTTATTAGTATGGTTGAACTGGATCATCAAAGGTCAGCAGCAAAGACATTGGTTAATAAAATGGGATTAGATACATTTGTGTTATTTGAGTGGGATGAATTAATACACATTCACATTTAGTCTAGAACTACAGTAGCATCATGTTCACACAGCGCACACAATTCCTCTGCACTTCCGATTTCTCCCAGTATGAGGACAGGAGACTTGTCAGTCAGTAAATGGGAAAACAAAGTAACTGGCATTACTTTTTTGAAAAAGTAACTCAGATATTTTCTTGTAAATTAAAAAAGTAATGCGTTACTTTACTAGTTACTTGAAAAAAGTAATCTGATTACGTAACTCGCATTACTTGTAATGAGTTACCCCCAACACTGATAATACATATGCTGATTTGGTTCTCAGTTATTATTCTGCTGGATCAATCTGCCGCCTTAGATACTGTGAATCATCAGATTCTTCTGTCCACCCTTTCATCATTGGGCATCACAGGGATTCCACTTCGCTGGTTTGAATCCTATCTCACTGGTAGGTCTTTCAGGGTGGCCTGGGGGAGGGGAAGTATCCAAAGCACATCAGCTGGTCACTGGGGTTCCCCAGGGATCAGTTCTTGGACCCCTCCTCTTCTCCATATACACTATATCAGGGGTCACCAAACTTGATCCTGGAGGGCCGGTGTCCTGCAGAGTTTAGTTGGTTAGCTGGTTCAGGTGTGTTTAATTTGGGTTGGAGCTAAACTCTGCAAGATACCCTCCAGGACCGAACCTGGTGACCCCAGCACTATGGGCACATGGTTTCTCCTTTCAGGATTATTTGAAACAGAAGTCTTTTATAACATTATAAATGTCTTTATTTTCACTTTTCATCAATTTACTGCATCTTTGCTGAATAAAAATATATTTTAACAGCGTATAGTGTATATTATTAAAAGTTCATATTAAATAGTAAAAAAAAATCTCCACTGAATAATTTGTTCTTGAATATTTTCTTTTGTAGTTGTTTTCCCTTTTATACAATTATTCAGGAAAGAACTGAGAGTAGACACCATGCTGTGCATAAACAGCTGCTTATCAAGTGAACAATGTTGAAGCATAAAACCACTAAACATGGAAGTGCTGTGAATGAGATGTCCTCAGCAAATTAACATTCCCATCACTAGACCAACACCTTTAACTCGGTGTAAATATGTTAATGTAAAAAGAAAAAAACAGTATGCAGCAAGAAAACAATAACTATAATCATGTCTTGAAAAAAAGCATATTACAGTTTTCTTATTTCTTAGCTGTGAAATTCAGCTAAAAAGCTAAAAGTACTGCATAATGGCAGCTGAAATCATAATCAAATTTTCCAAAATATTTAATAAACGAGCAAGCAAAGTGTAATTTTATGGAAATCTGCAGATCATTCTGTAGAGTTCTGTGGGCGCAGATTCAATGTGTGAC
Source organism: Sinocyclocheilus grahami (assembly GCF_001515645.1). Lineage (NCBI taxonomy): Eukaryota > Metazoa > Chordata > Actinopteri > Cypriniformes > Cyprinidae > Sinocyclocheilus > Sinocyclocheilus grahami. Next base: position 171,126 of record NW_015505622.1, read on the forward strand.
TATTCATTACTCACAGCATAGCGATGGGCACTCCAGGAGGTATTGGAACACTAGTTGTCAAACTAGACTATGTTCTCTGTCTCGTGGCAGCATGCCTACAACATTGGCATGTCCAGACAACACAAGCAGCCAAATAGCTAGGTTACAATCAGCACTATTAGTTGAGACCAAATGTGGGACAGAACGAATTGGATGTAATGCTGGACATGTGTCAGTCCCTTTAGTGATTAGAGTTATCTCCTCTCTTTTATTTGTCCTCACTGATTAGCTCCCCCATTACTCTTCAGGCCTATAGCTTGTGCAGCCTCATCTATAATTCACAGTGTGGACACTTCATGTCCTCTAAAAGAAGATGGCAATTAATTAGTCTTTTTGTTCTTTAAATGGACTTACTTTAAAAAAAAAACACTGTTTTATTTTTGCTTTAATCACCACGCTTTCTGGTACGCCTTGATATTTTGACATATCAAGACAGAATACTTACTCTATTCTGCATCTAATTTAAAGTGTACACTTTTTCAGATGTATAAAATTCACTGTCCTATTCCAGCCTAACGTGCAGAGACAGCAATAAGGAAGCCATTTGTTGGCTGATTCACCTAAAAAGTGTAAACACTGAGGCTCTGTGGTGCCAAAAACATTCTGTGTTAGACGTCTGTGTAGATGATACTGTAACATTAAAAAAGTATCAGATTTTTATATAAAGATCTGGTACTTAATATGAGAGTAAAGTAATGAATGTTTAATTCTAATATATATATATATATATATATATATATATGTGTGTGTGTGTGTGTGTGTGTGTGTGTTGATGTTGTATAAGTATTCTGTATTCATATACATGCAGATTTTAGGCTATACTTTTTTCTGTTCAAATGTAATTAATTTTGTTTATTTATTTATTTATTTATTTTAATTGTTATTCTTATATTTTTGTCTATTTTTATTTCTTTTTTTTCTGTCCAGGTCTCTCTGGAAATCAACGTGAATCACAGAAGGAAGTAAACACATTTCTCCTCTGCATGCACATATGCCTCAAAGTAAATGTTGCCAAGAAGTGATGTGTAGTTAGGGCAAGATTTAATATTCCCTACAAGGTAGAGCAGAACCCATTTATCACGACTTATAAAAGCAAGGTCATATTCTGATGGAACAAGAGCTTGTTGATTTTTGAGTGCTTTACAGTTTGCTCACTTTCACACAAAACAGGATTTGCCTCTCTCATTGCATTAAATTTGGTGTCCAGCTCAATGACTGTACTACTGACGTGAACTCAAATAGTACTGAGAAATCGATCAAAGTCCCAGCAATCGCTCGTTTGAAGCTGGAAGAGAAGAAAGCAATTAAAATCACCAGTTGTCTTTGCTTTCATTCATGTTTACGCCCTCATTTTAATAACTCATGCACTTTCACTTTATTTTTACTTGATGCTTTTTGTTGTGTAAAGAGAATCACTGTGTGATCTGACATCACTTCCTAAGCTATGATAAAGATGAATGTTGTGGACCACAACTGATGCACTGTTTCTCTTCAAATAATGTTCGCTTTTTTAATTATTATTTTTAATCAATTCACTTAAACGTAATCTTTCTGGACTGCTACACCTGAGCACAGTTAGGAATAAAAGATTCTTGGTGAAAATTTTAAATGTAATGTTCAAAAGTCAGTCAGGCTTTTTTTGAATCTCTTTACAGGCTTCCCTAATAAAGCCCTCTTAATATTAAACTACACAAAGCAGGTACAAGTGGGGTAAAAGAGCTGGTTATTAAGCATGCAGATAACGTGTTTTTTTTTAGCTTGTGGTGTTTCGCCTGCATCTTATACACAAACTATGTGTTCTTTTAAAGGGATAGTTCACCTAAAAATGAAAATTTTGTCATCATTTACTAACCCTCATGTTGTTCCAAACCCAAACCCAAGACATTGGTTCATCTTCAAAACACAAAGGCAGATATTTTATCTTATCATGTCAGGTAAGCACATTGCTCTATGTATGTGCATTGATCAATGTTTATATGTGAATAAACCAAGCAAAAACAGAAGTATTTTATAACATTATTGTCACAGTGTCTGGTTGTGGTGCCCTGGACTGGTCTTCCTGTTTTTGTGTTACATGTTTTGAACTCCGTTTCCCATAGTCCTTTGCTTTGTCAAGGGTAAACGTTTCATAAATAACATCGGTAATACCATAGTGAATGCCATGAAACTAATTTGAGGTTAAAAAGAACTAAGGAAATAAACATGTAAATTAAATTACAAGTCATCGGAATAAAATCAGGTTCAGTATATTATATTATATTATATTATATTATATTATATTATATTATATTATATTATATTATATTATATTATATTATATTATATTATATTACATTATATATGAAAGTAATACAGGAAGAGTGTGCCCACTAATCAACAGTGGAAGCAGTTGTAATACACTTTATGAACGTCAAATAATTTTTATCATCATAATTTTGATGTTACTAAAAAATTCTAAACAATAACACACTTTAGGAAAATATTTAATGTCTTCATTTTTGGTCCGAGTTTTTGAGTGTTCTTCAGCAGACGCTAATCTGGAACTAAAGTTTGCTGTGCTGGAAAACGGAGCTCTTACAGTGACCTGATACTTCACTGCACAACGTCTTAGTCACATGGTCTGCCTCACTGGCGAAGAGGGAGATGATATCATCTTCCAACTCTTCCACAATGCTTTCACAAGCAAACTTCAAGGCACTGGAACTCTCCATCAAACTTAAAATTTTTGAAATCGGGAAAATTCACACCATCATTTCCTCTTGGTGCAAATCTCTTGTAGCTCTTTTCTTTGGTGTCCGGGTCCTCATAGAGAGCATAATCACTCATGCTATTGCAAACTTCTTCCAGCAGTTCAGTTAAGTAAGCCTCAGACCTAGCCAGAGTAACCTTTTTGTCCGCAAGACTTCCATCGAGTTTAAGTCTGAATCCACCAACATGAATCGTCTTTTTTGGATCCGTTTGACTGACTGAATAGTTAATCTCCTCTGCAATCGCCATGCAGGCTGAACAGTACAATGCTTCATCCTTCTTTAACTCTGTTGTACTGGACAACATGAACACTGCCGCAAGAACAAGGCAAACCTGCTTAATCCATGGTGACATGTTGATCTCCTGAGACGCTACGTGTGACCATAGACTATATAAGCGTGTGACCAACAAGAGGTGAGTGAGGCACGGGTAAAAGATTCCGTTGCTACAAAAAATGACTGAGGCGAAAGAGGGTACAAATTCGGTACCTAATAGCTTACACAAAAACTCCCAACAATCCGTCTGAAAAATGAATTACAAATGCACTTCCTGTACAAAAAGCAACGACAACCTACGTGCCGGTCTGTCGTGCTGCCACGACCAGCCCCACTCCAGAGCCTGCTTCAGTCCGGGAGCTCACAGAGTCCACTCCTGAGCCCGCTCCAGTCCAGGAGCTCACAGAGTCCACTCCAGAGCCCGCTCAAGTCCGGGAGCTCACAGAGTCCACTCCAGAGCCCGCTCCAATCCGGTGGCTTACAAGGTCTATTCCGAGCCTTTTCCAGTTCAGGAGCTCTCAGAGCTCATTAAGGAATTCACTCCAGTCTGGGAGCTCACAGGGACCGTTGCGGATCAATCGGCCTGTCCTGTTGCAGCCATCGAGACTGGTACTAAACTCTCTCTGCTCTTGTTTACAGTTTTCCCTGAGTCGCTGAGAGGGTTTTCTGTCCCACCAGTGTTGCCTGGCAGGATTCCGGCTCTGCTCTGGTTGTCCGCCTGGGTTCCTGTTTGAGAGGAGCCTCACTGGCTCATTCCTCCGGCTCCATCCTGGCTATCTGCTGGGGTTCCTGTGTGGTTGGGGCCTTGCTGGTTCATCCTGCCGGCCCCACCTTGGCCTTTCACCCTGCCGGTTCTGTTCTCATGCCCTGGTCTATCTCTGTCCCCTGGCCCCCTTCCATTGTATGGTCCTGGCCCGCCGTCCCTCCCCCTGGTCAGCCTCAATTCCACCTCCCTCCTGAACTTTTGTGTGTTCTGGTGGAGCGTCTGGTATCC
>NW_015505622.1:176346-179276 GCF_001515645.1 Sinocyclocheilus grahami
CTATCTGCTGGGGTTCCTGTGTGGTTGGGGCCTTGCTGGTTCATCCTGCCAGCCCCGCCTTGGCCTTTCACCCTGCCGGTTCTGTGCACATGCCCTGGTCTATCTCTGTCCCCTGGCCCCCTTCCATTGTATGGTCCTGGCCCGCCGTCCCTCCCCCTGGTCAGCCTCAATTCCACCTCCCTCCTGAACTTTTGTGTGTTCTGGTGGAGCGTCTGGTATCCGCTCCGTAGAGGTGGTGTAATGTCACAGTGTCTGGTTGTGGTGCCCTGGACTGGCCACTTGAGGGCGCTCTTCCTGTTTCTGTGTTACATGTTTTGAACTCTGTTTCCCATAGTCCTTTGCTTTGTCGTTTTGTTCTGATCATTTCATCACTACTTATACCATGCTCTCACTGTCTGTCTTTGCTGCAGTATTGTTTGAGTTACGTCGTGTTTTCTGTTCCCTGTGTTTTGAATTTACCTTTTGCCTAGTTTTTGTTCTGTTTTGGATTATTTGTTATTTTAATAAACTTACTGCACTTGGATCTAATTTTGTTTTCTCCTGGCATTCCGTGACAATTATAAATGTCTTTATTTTCACTTTTCATCAATTTCAACCAAGGGAGACCTAGAATTCAGACCTTTAAAATAACACTTTTGATTACACTTATTTAATTATTCTAGATTATGTGTCTATGACGCGATGAACAAGAATATATTTTACTTTCATCATTAAAGTGCATGTTGCCACTGTACACAACTCAAAATATCAGGCAGAATTGTTAAATTATTTTTTGGGGAAATTTACCCTTTAGCAGGCAGTTATTGGCGCGTGTCAGCAGTGTCAACACCTTTATCACGAAGTGTACGAGGAATGAAGTGGAACTCAATCTGCGCCCCAACACAGAAGATCTATGACACACCTTTGGTGACCTCATCTGAGAGGGTCTTGCACAGTCATTTGGCCATAGACCTACGGCCACCATAAAGAATTGTCATGACAGAGACTTTGCACTTTCATACACGTGTACCACAATCGCAGATAAATGCCTTTCAGGAAGTTAGAGCAAAAAGTGGTGACAGAGAATGTTGACAAAAACATGCTGAAGCAAAGTTTTCTGCACTTTGCTAGTTGAAAATGTCAAGGCACTGTAAGGGGAGTTCAATAGTCACTTAAACAGACATTTACCTAGCTTCAGTGTTCATTGTGGTTAATCAATCTGCTTTGTCTTCACCATGTTTTGGCATCCCATAGGTAAGGCAGTTTATTTCTAATTTGGACAAGGCGGAATGCTGCATTAAGACAGCATGAACAAATTATGGTTAGCTTGAAGACAATGCTCCAGACCTTAAGCCTTGATTGCCTCCTGACCATCCTTTATTAAGGAGCAATAGCCTTTCACTTCACCTGTGACAGGCAATAGAATTCTGTTTAGCAACAGGCTTTGTGAGAGAAGCCGGCACTGACAGAGAAGAGCGACCCTTGGTTTTGCTGTGTACCAGCATTTAGGTTGGCATTAGACCATAAAGCAGCTGTGAGACTTTTTCAGATTTAAGTAGTACATCAAGCTGCTCTCTTAGCTTTGATGTATTCAAATAATTAAAAACTGTATTCTAAAACTGCATGCTCTGTATTATCTGCAAAAGGGTTCCCCTGCTTTATTGCCTGCAGGTCTTCTCAATGTAATTTCCAGGTAGCCCATTTTATTCCAAGACACTCTTCAGGAAATTAACCTTTAAATGTGGGTGATGGACTCTCACTCCATTACACACTGTGTAATGAGAGGTTTGTTGCAGTGCAACTTTTGAGGTATGTCTTAATGCATTTGTGGAATTTTAGGATGTAGCTGAGAAGGTAGTGTTGAGCACCTGGAGATTTTGGGGTGAGCGAATCTGTGGCTTGTTTGAATTAGCTTTTCATCTACAACAATGAAGACACATAGAAATGCACAGCTAAACATAAAGGTGATAATTACCACTATTTGTCATATTTGTTTACTAGAATGACTGCTGGTTGAATTCACCAGTCAGCAGAGGAAAAGGGTTTCTGCTTCATAACTGGAAGATACAAATCTTTGGTAAGAAGCAAATGATAATTTATGCTGGAAAGCCTTTCCAGCTTCTTGAAATGCTGAAAGTCTTTGTTCTTTGCTCACACATTTTATTCCCAAGTATCTTTTGTTCCCTTCTGCTCATCTTATCTGAGCCAAAGTTTCAGGAACTTTTATTACAGAAACTGGGGCAGGTAAACTTACATTGTCCTGTCGCTTAGCTCTCTTTATATAGCATCAGCCTTGCTGAGAATATAGATCAGGTTGCAGTGAAGTGTTCGCAGTGACCTTCTGTCCTTGAGAGGCTGTTACAGAGATATCCTTAACAAAACTCCTAGAAATTCACATCCAGCAGGAAATATTTAAGACCTATTGTTCACTGTTGCATGTTTACCACTAACATAATTAATCTCCACAACAAAGAATAAAAACATATAACCTTCAGTTAACAAAAAGTAGTTACAATGTGAATATTCATTAATACTGATGCAGGATTCACAATTTTTCTTTCAATAAGTAATGAAGATTTGCAAAAAGACCCAAATGATTATAGACTTGTCAGCCCTTTCACGCCAAAAGCTAATATTACATGCAAACACTAGAAAGGGTGACAATTTATAAGGTTTAATTCAATAATATTAGTTAATGAATCAAGTATGACCAATATCATTTTAATCTAATCTTAATTTATAAATATACTTCAGTTTGTTCAGATTATGTTCATGTTTGTTAGTTAACTTACAAATACAATTTCAAAGACAATTGTAGCAATTATTATTATTACAAATATTATATATTTTCTACATTTATAATCCCCATTAGCCCAAAAAACTGTCATTAGAAGAAGAAAAACATTAGAAAAGGTTTAATAAATGTAATTCATTTAATAAATTAATATATA
>NW_015505622.1:180551-182786 GCF_001515645.1 Sinocyclocheilus grahami
ATATATATGCACTGTTTAGCTATTGAGGAATTAAGTATCATGGCCATGATGGTTTTACCAGGTTTGAGTCTTCCACATAGTCAAAAAACATTAAATAATGCTGACAAACAAAACATTATTATAATGTACAATTGTGATAATGTATTATCACAATTATATATTCAGTCACACTTTATTTTAAGGTCCAGTTCTCACCATTACCAAACCATTAACATTAATAAACTAATTTACAACTTATTAATACTTAGTAAGGTTAATGTTAAGTTTAGTTATTGGGTAAGATTAGGGATGTAGAATATGGTCATGCAGAATATGTGCTTTATAAGCACTAATAAACAGTCAATATTGTATTAATAGGCAATAAGCAATAATCTATTCACACTGGGGACAAATATTTACTGAAGAAGAAAAAAACGTATAACAACATTCAATGTCAGTCATGACAGTCAATGCATCAGCAGTCAACAAATCTCTAAAATAAGATTCGAAGTGAACCAGACTTTATCTTGCAATTCAGAATTCTGGCTGTAAGAATTTTCTGGTAAGACAAAACTCTGCCTACATTATGTAAATTAAAAAATGAAACCAAGACTCCAATGCTCAGTTTAGATCATTGCTATTTTACTTTCTCTGCCACATCTTCTGTTTCATATTTACGGAATCCGCATTAACCTTGTGGAAGAAAAACATATATGGATGAGGGAAATGTAATCTGTTCATGCTGGAGTTTGTTTCCGAAGAGAGTTACGGATCTGCTCTAATTCACCTCTGCATAATATCATGATCTGTTGATTAACACTCACCTCGTCCCTTGAGCCTGAACTAACTCCACAAACAGGGAACATAGCTTATGTTGCAGCCTGGCACAAGGTCATTCCACCCCTGGTTACTGAAAATGTAAGAGGGCCCCCTTGCGCAAAACTGAGGTCTCATTTGCCGGCTGCATTATCTCCATGTTAAAATCCCTTGCCTAGTTAGCATTTGTGATGATGGATGGCATTGCACTAACCGAGCCTACATCCTTCTCACCGAACATCCAAGAGCCTCGGAGTCTGATGATAGATTACTATTGCTTTATCTTGTACTGATTATTCCTGCCCGTGACATGAAGAGAGGCTGAGATTGGTAAGTGGTCTAGAGTCGTATTACGGGTACAAATGGCTTTATTATGCAAGGCTAGCTGTTTGTCATTGTTTGTAGTGTTGGCTGCGTTCAGCTGTGCGCGTTTAGGTTTTTCACTCACTTTATAATGAAATGTATTGGACATCATTGCTCTTGATAAAGAATGTATGACGTATTCTCATTGTGCTTCCTAATGAGCATCGACTTTTCTTCTTTTCAGGACGAAATGGCAAATTGTTGAAAATGTTTACTATAATATGTGTCAAAGCTTCACAGACAGAGTGGGCGTTTGATTACTCTATCAATAATTTATTTAAAATACCTTCATTCTTGGTGCACTGTATGAAGCCTGATAGTTTTATTGATTAAAATATGTACGCACGCACAGATACTGTTGCACTTTTTTGGGGCCAGTATATGCATTCATAATTTAAACAAGTGTCACAATTAATATAATATGAGAAATTAAAAAAATCAAAACAACTAAAACTTTAGAGGGGCAGATTTTGTTTGAACTATCTATTTATAGCAGGCTCACGTTTTTCTCATGAAAGAAATCGTCTCTAGGTTACGTATGTAACCATGGTTCCCAGAGGGAATGAGACGCTGCATCGAGATTCGCTTCGCTTTGGGAACGCCCCTGCGTGACCGTGTTCTGAAGCACGTGTCCAATCCGTCCAATGGAGCAGCGAGACGTCACCAGCGGGGTGACATAAGCACCAGAAAGCATAAAGGCGCATCCGGCCAGGTGCCCCCCAGCTTCGATGAAGTAGCGCCTGCAGGGATGCAGGGAGTATGGCAAAGAGACGCAGCGTCTCGTTCCCTCGGGGAACCATGGTTACATACGTAACCTAGAGACGTTCCCCTTCAGGAACTCGAGCTGCGTCAAGAATCGCTTTGGGAATGAGAATACCGATATCTGCCCCCTGATTTAGATACCCAGGGATGTAAACTGCTCTTAGAGAGGGGAGCTTCCCCTGGGCCCACAGAAGTATCTGGCGCGCCAGCTTGTACAAGGGGCGTGAACGCAGACCCCCCTGCCGATTGATGTAGGAGACCACCGATGTGTTGTCTGTGCGGACAAGCACATGATGCCCCCTTAGGTCTGGAAGG
>NW_015505622.1:184002-200175 GCF_001515645.1 Sinocyclocheilus grahami
AACTGGATTCTGTACCCTTTCTCTACAATCTGCAGGACCCATTTTGAGATATTTGGTAGAAGTTTCCACGCTACCAGAAAATCTACTAAGGGAACCAGCCTCTCGAGGCTGGCCTCTGGTGTTATTAGAGGAGCCAGTTCGGTGCTCTGAAGCGGATGACCGGCAGGGAACAACCGACCTGACTGCTGTAGAACCCTCACTTGACGGGGCGAGCTCTCCCGTGCCGTACCGTTGCCTGGCGGCAGCTGGGAATTTTGCTAGTCGGAGCTCACTGGGCCCTGAAGTACCGAGGGTGGCAGGGTTATCAGTGACTCTCCGTGAGGGCACTGAGGAGGATCGGGCACCGTATACTGAGGTGTTATCTTTCCCTCCCCGGGTGGGGCTGCCCTCAGGGGCCTGACGCTGTTGGCGTCAGGACCGCTTAGCTGAGGTCCTCTTCGACAAAATAACGGTCCGCAGATCCGTCTTCGGTCTAGAGGACCCCGACTGAGAGCGTCGCCCCGGCCCCCGTTCTTTTTGCAGAGGGGTGCGGGTTGCAACGCTCTGTTTTTGTGACTGGCAATATGAGGAGCCTGACGGCTGGGGCTGTTCCCGCTCAGCAGCCCCTTGGGCCTGGAAGCGACGAGGGAGGAACCGTTGAAACGCCGCCGCTTGCTTTCTCGCCTCCTGGAACCTCTCAACGACAGTGTTAACTGCTTCGCCGAAAAGGCCAGAGGGCGAAAGCGGGGCGTCTAGGAGGAAGGATCTGTCCTTATCCTGCATATCGGACAGATTCAACCACAGATGCCGCTCCGTGGCCACCATTGCTGCCATTGACCGGCCGATAGCTCTGGCCGTTTCTTTGGTGGCCCGGAGGGACAAATCTGTGGCGGCCGGATGCGCCTTTATGCTTTCTGGTGCTTACGTCAGCCCGCTGGTGACGTCTCGCTGCTCCATTGGACGGATTGGACACGTGCTTCAGAACGCGGTCACGCAGGGGCGTTCCCAAAGCGAAGCGAATCTCGATGCAGCTCGAGTTCCTGAAGGGGAAATGCAAATACACTACCAGTCAAAATTTTGGATTTTGTTTTTTTTAAGAAGTCTCGTATGATTGCCAAGGCTGCATTTATTTGATTAAAAATCAGTAATATTGTGAAATATCACAATTTAAAATAGTATTTGTATGTATTGTAATATATTTTACAATTAATAATCAATAAATTATTAATTAATAGTTTATCTTTCTTACCCCAAACGATTTCTGTTTCCATCATTGATAATAATAAGACATATTTCTTAAGCAGCAAATCATCATATTATCATTATTAAGGATCATGTGACACTGAAGACTGGCGTAATGGTTGCAGGATCACAGGAATAAATACATTTCACAATGTTACTGTTAATTTACTGTATTTTTGTTTCAAATAGATGCAGCCTATTTGTTCAAATACTGTATAAAAAAATAAATCAATCAAACAAGATTGTTATGTTTATAAAAACAGGTTACATAAAGTTTCCAATTTTCTGTCATGCAAATTCCCACACATTTTTGTAATTGGCAAATCTGTGTACAGTAGCTACATTTCCGGTCTAAAACCATCTTCATGTTTGGTCACCTTATATGCCATAAAAGGTCCTTGACTAAAATTTTACTAATACAGTTTTGAAAGCTTCAGCAGCACTTTTTTTCTGTTGCACATTATAACCCAATGCTCTTGTTATTTTATGAGTGTTTTTTTACACACAAACTTAGATAACAATTCCTCTGGGAAACATGCTATAGAGATTAATTACAATTTATGTGCTACTAAAGCTCCGCTCGCTACTTCTGCATAACCTACACAGGGCCACTGTTCCAGGACATGATTTTATGAAGCAACATAGGTGGGCTTTGTGATTACTGAGTCATAATTAACAGAATGGATCTAAAAAAGTTGTCATAAAACCATTACATTTCACTGTAGTAAGCAAACAGAACAGTTAGCAATTCCACAAGCTATGAGACATTTGAATACACAGGTAAACAAATCTACTTGGGATTAATAGTAAAGCGAGATTTAAATTCTGTTTCAAATAGGCTTTTTATGCACACATTAGATTTTATGTTTTACGCGCATCAGACTATTGGAACCATCTGGTTTTACAACTGCAGTATCACTAACATCACACTTTCAATTTTTAGAGGGACGGTCGAGGTAAATGCAGCTGTGACTGTAATATCTGTTCTAGCTTTTACAATGATAGCACGCCATTCATATCTCTCTCTCTGGAGTCATTTTAAAAGAGTACATTGTGTCAGAAAGTAGTTTCAATGCAAATGGGGCTGCAGAGAGATGAATAGCACAGATGCAGGAATCAGACGCGCCACTGTGATTGTCACATAGCTAAAGATTACCATCCTGTCGGAGTCATATAAAAAATATCCACGGCCTTACAATCCAGCAAAACTTTATCTGTTGAAAACCCAAGACTGCTGAATGTCTACTTCCTTTTTTCACCCACTGCCAGACCTATATGCATAGCCATTGTTAACATCCCAGTACATGATGCAAATTCACAGTGGAGCAGCTAGCATGTATTTCATCTTTACATTTGCAGGTATTCACTTTGTCGCTGGAAATTATAGCGTATCAAACACTAGAAGGAGAAGAGGAGGAAAGAGAGGGAAGAAAGGGAATTCGGTGTATGTTTGAATGTGAGTTACGGTTGTTTTGTTGTAGTAGCTTAGAGTAATCCCCAGCAACCAAGCATCTTGTTTCTCTCATCTACCAAAAATCAAGACTAACATCTTTGATTCTGATAAGACCAGGTTTTTCAAGTATGTCAACGTGACCTCATAAGAATTTATAGGTTTTTGATGTTTAAGTGTGGTTCTAGAATATGCATTTTAATTTGTATGCAGAGACATTGAAACATGCATTATTAACATATTAACAGCATCTAAACAACACATGAAAAACGTTAGAGATGTACAAATGTTTAAAACCCATTTTAGGTCATAGAATATTGAAATTAACAAGTAGACTTCATAGTATTTAATCAATATGATTTTTGTTTGTTTGTTTAAATGAATCCCATTTATTTAGCCTATTTACATAATTTGACATAAGTTTCATTATGTAGGATTATGCAAGGTTTTTGATGTTATATTTAGATCATTTCCATAATTTACCCAAGCCTAACCTCTAACATGATAAAATTAATGAAATGTAATTTTTTAAAATAATTTATTCATTACTTAACTACTTCCTATTGTATGTGCTGCAGGACAGCTGCAGCTAAAAAAATGACAAATTCAACATAAAATGATCACGAATGTAATATATGTATTTGTTTGTTATATTCCAAGCCTTCCAAAGCCATAATGTAACTGTCACGCCCCTGGACTCTTTGTGTTGTATTTTCCCTCCCCAGGTGTGTCGTGTTCCCTTTAATTAGTCATTCTTGCACCTGTGTTTTCCCAATCACCCAATGTTTAAAAGCCCCAGTCCTTTCAGTTAGTGTTTGTCGGTCCTCAAACATCATTCCTTGTGTTCCAGTGTCTCCTACGTTCCCCGTGTGATCATTAAAGACTGTGAATTGAAGTTCTCCGTGGTTCTTCGTTCCTCGCTCCTTGCCTCCCGAGAAGTGTGACAGTAACTCTTTATGTATAAGAATAATCGTCTTCACCAACTGTTACAATCAAATGCTGCATTAATTTAAATGTACAGTATAAATTATTTAATATAGAATAATTTAAATCGTATAGAATTTATTACATTTAATTTCTTGAAATTCCAAGAAAGAAAGAATGGTAGCGAATATAATTGCAAAATGCACCAACAGAAATTTATTTATATTACAATTAGTTATAAATTGATAAGAGATCAAGTTGCATACGCAGATATCACAATGCTGCTATTCTGGAGCAGTACTGCTAAGCGTTTAGTACTCTTGCAAATATCTGTCCAACCACAATTTAAATACATTCGAGGTAAAATGGCTCAATTAATGTCAAAATAAGCTCAGTTGTTAATAAAAGACAGCTGGTGCATTATTAAAGTTTCCGGATGGACTGTGCATATTAGTGTTGGTCTAATATTAACATCCTGCCTTGTCAACGGCAATATTTCTGTAATTACAGTAGAGTTGCAGCAACTATCTTGTTTGAAGTTACTGGCTGTTCTAGAGCATATTGTTCATTTCTCGATGTATTAGCGGGGGGGATATGTAAAGATGTGACCTTGGAATGGAACCCTAAGAGATCTACATTTACTCATGTATTGCACAGCTAATGCAACTAAATTAGCTCATCTCATAGCATATACATAAAAGGGGTGTTAATTACCACTGAAATTAGATTGGTTCGGAAGGGGTGGGGGTTGCGGTCTCTTATTGGAAGTGAAGGATGTTGGGTTTCCTTATTAGTGATCATGGTGGTAGTGGAAGCCATGCATTAACCTCCATAGGATTTAAATTTTCACATTCATCCTGTCTGGATAAGTGACAGAGCTTTTGGGAGTCAGTGTGTGTGTGTGTGTGTGTGTGTGTGTGCATGCGTGTGTGTGTGTGTGTGTGTGAGAGTGAGTGTTGAAGGGGGATAGGTGAGCTTTGAGCGGTGTGATATAAACAATTGCTTCATTATTCTGTTATTATCTTAGACCATGGAAATGTATGCGTTTGTATGTGTGAGTGAAGAGATACTGTAATGGTGTCTGCTTCCAAAGCCTAGTCTGACATTTCGATATCCGAGGCAGAGAGGGAAGCTGATAACTAGGCATTATGATGCGTGTGTTAGGCTTGAGCTGAAATCCTCCTGTAACACCACCGTATGAGAGAGACAGGCGCTATGACAACAAGCCTGATAGAGCGCTTTGAGCGGTGTGATATAAACAATTGCTTCATTATTCTGTTATTATCTTAGACCATGGAAATGTATGCGTTTGTATGTGTGAGAGTGAAGAGATACTGTAATGGTGTCTGCTTCCAAAGCCTAGTCTGACATTTCGATATCCGAGGCAGAGAGGGAAGCTGATAACTAGGCATTATGATGCGTGTGTTAGGCTTGAGCTGAAATCCTCCTGTAACACCACTGTATGAGAGAGACAGGCGCTATGACAACAAGCCTGATAGAGCAGCCACTAAACCTTTTTGTCTTTTTATGGTGAATTTTATTGCAATGAATACAAATCACAATGGGCACTGAGTACAGAAGAGACAATAATAAAAATCTAACATGAACAAAAGGTAACTCTGCAAAGTGTGTAATCAAAATGAAAGTCATTCTAAAGATTCAAATATGTACCCACACTACTTTTAATCTTAAGCTAAATGTCACCTATAGCTGCAACAAGAGTGTCTTTGAGCATGTGGTAAATGTGTAGCTATAACCTTCAACATGTATCTGTCTTGAACTTTAAAATGGAAGCAAAACTCTGTAAAAAAAAAAAATATATAATAATAATAATAAAATAAAAAAGCCTCTATTGTTCTCTCTAGTAAGAACATTTTGTACAGAGAGAACCTTCTCAACAAAACACTGCAGTACACTGGGGAAAAGGGGGGTGGGGGATAATCTAAAAATGGTAACATCTAAATTAACCAGATTTATTCAAATCAAAAATACCATGCAATATCACCAAAACAACCAACATATATTTTATTCCACCAAAACTACTTTATAATGGTTAAATTACGTAGAAGTAACGTGAATAAGGTCAAATTAAATCAAATTAAATTATGCAATAAATTATTTAAATTATATAAAATTATAATGTGCAACAAAAGACATTTCACAAGTGCATTTAATGAAAGTGCAAAGAGACCAGGGGTTTCTCATACGACGTAACTAGCTGCTAAACTACCATTTCATGATGCATTATTGGAAAAAATAGCTGATCAAGACTATTTCCCAAAAACGCAGGAAATTTGTCACGTATATTGTTCGAACCATATTGGGTAGAACTGTTGTTAATGACATCAAACATGTGGTGGAGTGATAACTTTTGTAAATTAGTCAGTTTGAGATTAAATCAATGTAAGAGTATTGCTGTAAGTAACAAACATGGCATTTGAGTACAGCTTCATTCTTTTGTTTTCTGCTATTTTGCCAGTATCCTTATATCCTTATCACTCTGGGGTTCCCCTGTGGTTACAGAGCACATACACATGTTTGTTTGTTTTTTTTTGTTTTTTTACTGTCAGACCAAACCATGCTTCAGAAGGAAACCCTGAGACTACCAACAATTATATTTAATAAAACAAGCCATAGATTTGGGAGTTTAGCATCCCCATTTAACATTCTGTGAGTTAGGGGCAAGATTATGTTTGGATCGAGGTTGATCTAGTGGAGAAAAAGAATGGGATGATGTACAGTATTTATATTCAGGGATTTTACTCTTGACAATCTTTGGGTTTTACACCTGTGGCAACAATCAGTTTCAAAAGGCAGGAGCACTTCGTTTTCTTTCTCTCTCGACTCTAATGCTATGTATTCACATTAGTTCGTTTTTGTGAATCAATACCCTATTTACTCACAGGTGACCCTTGAATTACCCTGGCCATAAAACAGTTCAAAATAAAAATGTAAAAATGTAAAATGATCAAAAGCAAACCCTTTTCTGTTCTTGCAGCAACTGTAAATAACACACAAACCATAGTGACAGTTGTGAAACTGAAAATCAGAAATGACAACTTCCATGCTACTGGAAAACATATTTTAATGTGAAAACACCCTTTTATTGTACAATAACATTATATGTTATCTTTGTATCTGCATTAGAATTTCTTCATATCAGTGTTTAAGTGGTTTCAGTCTTGTTCTATTTTCTGTAACTGGTTAAGGATGTCTTGAAATCATTATGTGTGTGTGTGAAGAGGTTTAATGGATCTAGGAAATCGTTTTGTTCTCACAGAAGAAAATAATTTTTTTTTTGTCCTGTCTTCCCCTTCATTATCACAGTTATAACATCATCTTTCCTTCAGACTCATTTGATGACAGGTCAAACTGAGCAAGAAGACTATAGTGTTTCCAGATTAAAGGAATAATTAACTCAAAAAGACAATTCTCGCCATTTTGATCTCCCTCATGTTATTTCAAACCAGTAAAAGTGGATTTTTGAAGAACATTTTGGCCACTCTTTACTATACAATGATAACAATGACACGACAAAAAGCACCATATATAAGCATCAAGTGGTCTATAACAATATGATCTCAAGAGTATGTGTATGTACTTTTACATAAAGTGCCATAAAATGTACATACAAATGTACTTACATTTGCATAGACAGAAACATACAATATTGACATATGTCAATCTAAAACAGAGCAACTTTAAAGACGTGCAAAGTGTAATACTGAAATTGCATCATTGATATTTTGATTCAATTAGATTCAAATGCATTATCAGTGACATTGTTTTCAGTCACATTTATTAAACAGTTTGATATCTGCTTTCTTAAAGCAGTCACACCAAAGTACAGTGATGGGCAGTAGCGTCGCTACAAGTAGAGACGCTACTAGCTTAACTGCATTTCTCAGTAGCGTGGTAGCGTCACTGTTTTCTTAATCAAATAGCTTTTCAGTAGCGAAGCTTTTTTTTATCAAGTAGCGCGGTAGTGTCAACAAATGCTACATTATCCAAAGCATTCTGAAGCTCAAGCTCAAATCAGAAATATAACAGCTAAGGATCACTGATCCTGGACCACTAAAAGCGACGCCACCGCCACTAAACCTCGTAACTCCATTGGCTCCTCAAACTGTCAGTCAAACCTCATTATTCCTCCCGCCTCTCTTGTGAATGAAGTGTGGCGCGCAGTTGTAAGTATCTCAGCTTGTTTGCAGTCTGAAGTTAAGTCTGAAGAACTGTTGATTCAATAAGTACAACGTTTTCTTTACTCAAGAAACACTATTTATAAAGGCTAATGTTTTTTTTATTTTTGTATTTGAGGAGAGGAGAATAGTGTCTTAGAATTTGTTGTCAAGTCACAGCCTAATAGTTTGTGCAAAGCGCTGAATCGGTACTTTAGCCAAATAACAGAAAAAAATTTTAGCACCCATAGCGACAGAAAACTGTATAACCTGCAAGTTCATGAAAATGTAAACGTAATGCCCATACTACCTTTGATGTGGAGTTAATGATGGGGAAAAAAAACATTCGCTAGTCAAAAACTTAATATTTGAACTTGATTTTGGTTAAATGTTAATAGTATAATGGCACATGCAACGATGCAAATAAATGTAGCCCAAGTTATTTGTAGGCCTATACTGCCCTACAAAGGCAAAAGACCTTAACTCGCTAGTGTGAAACTGAGAAAATGAATTTAAAGTTTTTTACTTGTCCAGCCAAATTAATTATAGGGAGGACACTGGAAATTTAACAATTAGATGTTTTAGTAATGAAAATGATCTACATTAGAAAATTGTGAGCTCAAACTTGAGAAGTCACACCAAGGCAAAAGGCATTAACTTCCACATTATCAATATTTGGTTGCGGATCACCATTTACAAAATCGTTATAATAACACCTGTATAAAATCTAGGGATCATGGGTGTTATGTATTTTGTATGTGTGTGCTACCCGTACCTGGAAGAACACACTGGAGAAACAGAAAACATCTTCTCAAGACTAGAGAGAAAAGTTTCACAACAGCAACAGACAACACAGTCAATGACACTAATAGTGTGATGGACTCACATGTCACTGACGCTAAATTATCTACAAATGGACTATGAAACACAAAACACTGAATTACCTGAGTCTCAGTCACATGGATACATTACCAGGTCAGGTAGACAAGTGAATATGCCTTTAAGGTACAAAGACTGAACAGTATTGTCACTACAATCTGTGAAACGCTAACCTAAGTTTGTTTTTTTGTTTAAAAAAAAAAGAGAAAGCAAAACAAAAGGATATATTCAGTTTGTGCAAGTGTTTAATTAATTAAAGTAATATGTGATAAAGAGTTTATACCATAGTTTAAAAAAAAGGTTATAGATTGCTGTTCTAAATTTAAGAGAAGGGATGTCATGTATTTTGTATGAGTGTGCTACCCGTACCTGTGTGACGTCATCAGCAGTTGCTTGAAGTAAAAGATGTCTGAACCTCGTGGTGTCTGTAATCTCGTGATTCACCTAATAAAACATATAAAGACATAACAATGGGCTATCTCATATAGGCTATTGCATATAGTAATGTGACAGTATTAATTTTTTTTACCATAACAAGCAGAATAAAAGTTAAACATGTGAGTGGATACCAATTTATTTGCTATGCTCATTAACGTAAAAAATGCTAGGCATAGCATAATTGCTTTTATATTAACTTGTATTAAATAGCCTAAACTAAAAGAACGACTTGTGGATTGATGTGAACGCCAGCAAGTAGGACTAATGCTCAGAATTGTAGCATTTGGACCAATCAGACACACAACTTTTTGTTATATTTAACAAATAATATCTAACTCCCCCTCACTTAACCAAATGGCCAATTACGAGGGTCTATGGACCCTTCCCCCGAAATGCACCTAACACCTCAGAAAGGCAGAACAGGCCTCTGGTCACCATGACAACTAATCATGATATCACTGGTTTTATTACGCCTCCAGGAATGTGAGTGATCTAATATGAATAATTAACCATAACTAGTTATAATTAACTATTCATATATTTCCCCATGAGCTGATTCGCTACAGAATGCTTGTGGATTAAACATCTCCGATGACATTCATCACCATGGATTGATTTTATCGGGTTACAAGAAAAGGTAGGATATGGATTTAATTGTGAACTGTTAGTACTGATTTTATGATTGATCATGCTAGCTACGGCATTCAAGTCCACATGCGTCCAACTAAACGTGACAGCCTGGTGAATAATCTGCATTACAAAAAGAAAGAAAAAAAATCTTTAAAGGTTATTTACGATTACATATTGCTGCCAAGGTATCTAGTCTTTACAGTGCTTTGTTATATGGAGCTGTTTGGTAGATCACAATCTATCTAATTCGTATGTCTACACCGTAATTAAAATGCGGCAGACTTTAATGGACTAACTATTGATGGCTTAATGACACTCACCATAGGTCGTGGCGGACGAATTGGGCATGCCGCGATTGCATGGCCCCCAGCTCCACAGTACAACATAGGCTCTGGCTCAGCCATCTCTGCCACTCCCAAGGGGAGAGTCGAGTGCCGTCCACTAGGCAAGGCAAGGCAAGGCAAGGCATTATTTGTATAGCACATTTCATACACAATGGTAATTCAAAGTGCTTTACATAAAATAAAATAAAAACAATAAAACAATCAATAAAACAAGGAATTTAAAAACTTTGAAAAAAAAAAAAAAAAATTTTGATTTTAGTAGGTTTAAAATGAATTTAAGAAGACGATTATACATATAATATAGTGCAATCAGTTCGGACATCGCACAGTGCTCATTCAATAAATGCACAGCTAAACAGATGAGTTTTGAGTCTGCATTTAAATGTGACTAATGTTTTAGCACATCTGATCTCTTCTGGAAGCTATGTTGTCCTTTAGCACTCTTGCACCAAGTTTGTTTAGGTGGAGGCTAAGTTATCGATGAAATTGACTCCTTTTAAGCTGCAGATTATTTGTAGCCATGTGTTCAGCATGTGTTTCAAACGTGAAAACATATTAATTCCTCTTGCTGGGAGTGGCCCACTGATGAACGACTGAACTTTAAGTCTTCGAAGTGTTTCAAAGAGTTCACTGAAGTCCTTCTTAAGGAGTTCTGACTGCTCTTTCCGAATATCATTCTTCCCCACATGGATGATGATTCGATTTGCAGTCTTGTGCTTCATTAGAATTTTCCCAAGTTCCTTGTTCAAATCAGAAACTGTTGCTTGAGGAAAGCAGAAAGTTGCTGAATTTCTGCTACTGATGTTTCTGATAATGGAGTCGCCCACTATCAGAGTCCTGGGCTCGGCTGCGCTTTTATGGACAGAGACCCTTGACGGAGATGATATAACTGGTCACAGACAGAGGTACCACCTATGGGTTTACCAAAAACTTCTCGGAAATGTGCAATAAAATTATCAAGGGATTTAGTTACTCTACCAGCTTGGGACCAGATGGTCTCTGCCCATTGAAGTGCTCGCCCCGTCAGCAGTGATATGATGAACACCATCTTGGCGCTTTCCGTAGCGTAAAGATGTGGCTGCATCTCCAGTGCGAGCGAACACTGCAGCAGAAATCCGTTGCACTCCTCCGCCGAGCCAGAGAAGGGCGCTCATCTGGCCATGGGACCGGTAAGTATTGTCGTGAAAAAGCGGCGTTGGTGACGGGCGTGACAGGTGGTGTGACAATGGCAGGGGTGAGTATCCGTTTGAGGGCATCCACGATCTCCTGGAATGGGTTGGGTGCACTCATCTTGCTGAATCCTTTGTGGTCCGGGCTTCCGTTACGGAAGGAGACTCACACAGAGGATTAGAAAAATACAAGAGGTGTTTATTTTCAGCAAAGGAAAGTGAAAGTGACGTGACATGTGGCCAAGTATGGTGACCCATACTCAGAATTAGTGCTCTGCATTTATCCCATCCAAAGTGCACACACACAGCAGTGAACACACACACACCGTGAACACCCCAAACCATTTTTTGCTGCAGCGCCTGGGGAGCAGTTTGGGGCTCGGTGCCTTGCTCAAGGGCACCTCAGTCGTGGTATTGAAGGTGGGAGAGAGCATTGTACATTCACTCCCCCCACCTACAATCCCTGCCGGTACGAGACTTGAACTCGCAACCTTTGGGTTACAGGTCCGACTCTCTAACCATTAGGCCACGACTTCCATCATTTGTCACAATATTTGTGACAAATGATGCAGGCAGGTGAGTATTTGAGCTATATCAGTCTTTAGGGAAGATGAGGAGAGTAACACCGTATTTGGATTTCACAG
This sequence comes from Sinocyclocheilus grahami, assembly GCF_001515645.1. Classification (NCBI taxonomy): domain Eukaryota; kingdom Metazoa; phylum Chordata; class Actinopteri; order Cypriniformes; family Cyprinidae; genus Sinocyclocheilus; species Sinocyclocheilus grahami. Next base: position 195,880 of record NW_015505622.1, read on the forward strand.
GAGATCGTGGAAGGGAGACAGAAGACTGCACACACCTCAGATGATGAGTACACAGAAAATCCACGGAGCTGATGACTGGAACGGACTAGGGAATGGAACACAGGAGAACACACTGGAGGAAACACAGGAGCTAAGTATAACAGGCAGGTAAGTCTTTCAATGTATCTCGCAGAGAGAGAGAGAGGTGGGCACAAAACAGCACAGAAAAATATGTGACTGCAACTGGCCATCCAAAAGTATGCCTACTTATAGACAATTTTTTAGGAAGAATTTATCCTCACAATCGAGATGGTGTCAGTCTGGCAGTGGAGAACATCAATTATATATTTAAATATTTGGCCAATTTATCTAACCTCACATCCTTTAAGAAAACCCATAAAACAACACAAGAAAATGAAAAATGGTTTGATTTAGGCTGTAAAACCATGAGGAAAAAATTAAGACAATTATCAAATCAAAAACACAGACAACCAAACAATGAAGATTTACGCCATCAATATTGTGAAGAACTTAAACAGTATAAAAGTACACTCAGAAAAAAGAAAGAACAGTACATCCAAAATAAATATTTGGCCAATTTATCTAACCTCACATCCTCTAAGAAAATCCATAAAACACAAGAAAATGAAAAATGGTTTGATTTAGGCTCTAAAACCATGAGGAAAAAATTAAGACAATTATCAAATCAAAAACACAGACAACCAAACAATGAAGATTTACGCCATCAATATTGTGAAGAACTTAAACAGTATAAAAGTACACTCAGAAAAAAAGAAAGAACAGTACATCCAAAATCAACTAAAAACTATTGAAGAATCCGTAAATTCTAACAATTTCTGGGACAACTGGAATTACTTGCATAAAAAACATCATGAACAAGCAGCCATACTGAACGGAGACACCTGGAAAAATCACTTTGAACAACTCTATAGTGAAATTACAATGAACCCAGAACAAACCCAAAAATATGAAAAAATTATTAATATGGAACATACAACTGGTAAATATCAAAACCCATTAGACTAGCCCATTACAGAAAATGAACTGATTGATCAAATCCAGGCCCTAAAAAACAAAAAAGCAAGTGGAGCAGATGGCAGCCTCAATGAAATGCTCAAGAACACAGAGCACAAATTAAGATTGGCCCTACTAAAACTGTTCAACTTGGTTCTGAGTGTTGGTCATTTCCCTGAAACCTGGAATCAAGGGCTCATAACGCCCATATTCAAGAGTGGAGACAAATCAGACCCAAACAATTACAGAGGCATCTGTGTAAGCAGTAATCTGGGGAAGCTGTTCTGCAATATCATCAACACAAGACTTGTACACTTCCTTAGAGAGCACAGTGTCCTCAGCAAAAGTCAGATTGGATTCTTACCAAATTACAGAACAACAGACCACATCTTCACCCTACACACCCTGATCAACAAATACGTTAACCAAAACAAAACCAAAATTTTTGCTTGCTTTGTAGATTTCCAAAAGGCCTTTGATTCAATTTGGCTTTAAGGTCTGTTGTCAAAACTTCTAGAATCAGGTATTGGGGGTAAAACATACAATATCATAAAAACAATGTATTCAAACAATCAATGCGCAATTAAAATTGGAAATAAACGCACAGAATTCTTCACTCAAGGGCGGAGTGTGAGGCAGGGCTGTCCACTATCACCGACCATCTTCAGTATCTACATTAATGAATTGGCGAAACTCCTGGAACAATCAGCAGCACATGGCCTCACACTACATGACTCCAACATAAAGCGCTTGCTGTTTGCAGATGATCTGGTTATACTGTCTCCAACAGAAGAGGGTCTACAGCAGAACCTAGACATCCTGCACAAGTTCTGTCAGACCTGGGCCCTGACGATTAATCCTAACAAAACTAAAGTACTAACATTCCAGAAAAGACCCAGAGTTCAGGGAAAGAGACATAACTTCACCCTTGGTGTGACCAAAATTGAAAATGCCATATACTACACATACCTCGGGCTGAAGATAAATGCAACTGGCAAGCTAAATTTGACTGTGAATGAACTGAAAGAGAAAGAAGGGCCTTTTATGCCATCAAAAAATCTATACAAATTGAAATACCAATTAGAATCTGGCTCAAAATATTCCAATCAGTAATAGAACCTATTGCATTATATGGCAGTGAAGTGTGGGGTCCTCTCCTAAATCACCAATTTGAAAAATGGGACAAAAAGCTGAGTTCTGTAAGAGTATCCTCAGAGTACAGAGGAGCACACCGAACAACGCCTGCAGGGCAGAATTAGGCCAGTACCCTCTACTAATGCACATTGAGAAAAGAGCCATCAAATTTTAGAAACATCTAAAAATGAGTGACCCCAACTCTTACCATTTTAAAGCCCTTAAAAACCATGAAGTGAACCCTGAAAAAAGTCCCCTGATTCAGATGGTCCTGAAGCTGCAAAAACAGATTAACATGACTAACAACATCCAGCATCAGGACTCTGAAATATTCATCCACAAAATTCGGCCCAACCAAATTATAAAAGCACAAAAAGAAAATTATCTAACCTATTGGACTGAAACAACAGAAAAACAAAGTAAACTTGAATGTTATTTGGCCCTAAATAGAGATTACACAGCTGCACAATATCTGAGTACAGTGCAAGACCGTAAATTAAGAAGACAAATGACGAGGTACAGACTGAGCAATCATACTCTGACTATAGAGAAGGGCAGATATCGACAGCACTGGCTTCCTCACCAGCTGCCCTAACTATGAAGAAATTAGAAAGACATTTTATCCCAAATTTGAAATACTTTACCCTGACTTTAAAATGTTAAACAAGAAAATACAACTTCAGTATTTATTAGGTGAAAAACAAGATTGTATCTTACTAGCAGCAAGATACATTGATGCCTGTCACAAAAAGAGGGAGGAGTCAACAAATCAGTGATGCGCCCACACACACACACACACACACACAGAATTATAAATTGTTCTAAAATGTTAATTTGTTTTACTTTTTTAAATGTATATACATGCATGTTTTTGTTGCATATATATCTGTTCTAGATTCAATGTAAACACTATGCTTTGGCAATACATTGTAACAATTGTCATGCCAATAAAGCACGAATTGAAAAATTGAGTGAGAGAGAGAGAGAGACTCACTCTGCCCTGATCTGATGTTTCCAGCACATCTACATTATATTAGGCCTAATTACTGTATTATATTACTTAGATGTATATTTTGCTTCTGTAAATATGTCTAATCCCTTATTTTATTTTTATTTCTAGTTTATATACTTACATTCATTTTGCACTACATGTTTAATACTTTCTATATATTATTACTGTTATTCTTTTTCTTTCTGTTAATACATATGTGTACTATTTGTAAAACATTATCATCATATTTTTCAATGACCTTCCTTAATTCCATAAAAAAACCCAGCCGCTCTAGACCATTATTAGGAGCATATACATTAACAAATACAAATTATATTCCTTTATACTAAATTTGTGCTAATAGTAATCTTCCTTTAACAATTTCTTCTATCTTTAAAATATTCACATCTTCAAAAAATAAAATAGCTACTCCAGCACTATTTCTCGTCCCATGACTCAAGGCAAAGTTTCTTTTCCACCATATGCCCCATTCAACTTCATTATCATTGTCTGTATGTGTTTCTTGTAAAAAACAAACATTAACCTTATCAATTCTTAACAATTCTGAAATCTGTGCTAATTTATTCTTATCCCTCCCCCCATTAATATTTAATGATCCCAATCTCCACACATCCATATAGAGAAATAAGAAATGGATAGAGAAAGAAAGAAAAAAACACAGAGTGAAGAATGCCACTTGTGATTTGTTCATATAACCATTTTTCTTTTTGAAACTTTCACTTTACTCCTCCTTAATTTCGTTAACATCTTTTTCAACCGGAATCTTTTCTTTTTATCCAAGGCTTCATAACTCACTGTTTTTTGCAACCACAGCACTGATCCTATAAATTTTTCCACATCTGGAAAGAACTCTTCAACATCAACAACTTTACCAAATGTTGTGTCAAGAAAGTCATTAATTTCTTCTAAGGAATATGTGTCATCCATCACTTGTGACCCAATGTCTGAAATCTCAGAAAGTGCATCTTCGTCTCTCATTTCTGCATCACAGTTATCCTCCTTTTCATTTTTTCCAACACCGTTTTCTCCACTTGCTGTAGGCCTAACGTTTTCCACATCTACACTATTATTTGCAACCATTACTGTTGTTTCATCATTCAAAATCACACTATCAATTCGACTGTCATTTTCTTCAG
>NW_015505622.1:200718-203872 GCF_001515645.1 Sinocyclocheilus grahami
AGAGAGAGAGAGAGAGAGAGAGAGAGACCGGACACTGGACTGGAGTGAAGTGAGGTGTGTGCTTTTAAAGGGGAGCTGATGATGATTGCAGATTAGTGACAGGTGTGTGTGATCAGTACTCGGGTAATGGTGTTCGCTGTGATTGGGAGGTGGCTGAGCCTGGCCGATCTGTGACAACTGCTGATTGGCTCAAGTTTGTTTTGCTATTCGGCCCGAATCAGTTTTCTAAAGTTTTTTTGAAAAATCACTTACCCCACCTTTAATGTTAACTAATGTATTAACTAACATGAGCATACAATGAACAATAAATTTATTACAGTTTTTATTAATATTTGTTCATGTTAGTTAATGAAAATACAGTTGTTCATTTGTAGTTCATGTTAGTTCACAGTGCATTAACTAATGTTAACAAACACAACTTTTGATTTTAATAATGCATTAGTAAATGTTGTAATTAACATTAATAAATGCTGCAGAGGTATTGTTCATTCTTAGTTCATGTTAACTACTGAACCTTATTGTAAAGTGTTACCATTTACATAAAAAAGTATCTGTATACAATAAAGACACAATACCAACTACCAATAGGAGGTTTCCGGCTGACAGCAAAAATGTATTTTGCCTATGTCACAATATGAGGTAAATCCGGCCCTGTACATGATACTGTTTTTTGTTGCCAAATTGGTTTGGAACAGTTGTAGAATAAACAACTGAACTGAACTATTATGCCTGTTTATCTGCTTAATTGACAGTTTTATTGATCACTGAGAGAGCATTGACTTATGTTGGTTCAATATAAAAATGACATTTTTAAAAAATAGCTTAGATGTAGTAAGCTACTTTTGCCACGTTGCTATAGCTTAGCTTGCTACATTTCCTAGGGCTGTAGCTTTAGTGTAGTGAAGCTTCATTTAATGAAGAGTAACTGTTAGCTTAGCTCAATACATTTTCCAAGTAGCTTGCCAAACATTGCCAAAGTGTATGACCCTGATACTTTAAATGTCTTTGAGTCACTCCATCCAAAGCTGTACGAAAATATATAATTTTTCTCTTATAAAGTTCCTCACCCTTTTCCAAATGTAGCATTTGATAAATGAGATCTGTCAATAAGTATTCTGTTACACCAGTATTACAGCATTACTGTTCAGGTCAAATTATGAAGGTAGTCTCTCCAGCACAGGAATTTTTAGCTCTCCACAAGGATGTTAATCTCTTATGCTCAAGTTCCCTTCATGATATGTTCTTGGTGTCACTGAAATAGATCAAGGCACTACAGGAAATTCTGAAAATTAGGTTATCAAATAAAATGTTTCTTCCCAGTATCGTTATGTTTCATCGCCCTTCATCATCAAATGATACAGTTATGAGAAAGCAAAGAAAAAGTCACTCTGATATGATTCTGTGGTGCCAAAACTGGAGATGTGAGGGGTTTAATTTTGCTTAATGTAGTCAAAGCCTAGACAGGCCATTCATCGGAAGAGCAAGATATTGACCCCCTATCTTTGAAGCAACATCAATTCCTACTTTTTTTAGTGATATGGCTCTTATCAATCATTTAGAGATGAAGAGAGCAGCAGGTATGCCGCGGGCCAATGACACTCCAAGGATTTGGCCTTCTCTTCTTTGGGATGTTCCTGGCCTTTCTGCAGTGTTCTTAATGGAATGCTATAGGGTTCTTTTCAATAGGATGGAGAGGAAGACAGCTCTGATGCGGAGTTTGTGTGTCAGAGAGAGAGAGAAAGAATGGGTATCAGTGTTAAGAGGAAATAAGGAAGAACTGGAGGTGTGGGACCACTGCTGTGACAAAACCTGTAGAACATCTGTGCTAATTTCACCTTTGAAGTATAGCTTCCGGCTTCCTGAGAAAAGAATATTCTATATGCAGATGACAAAGGCAATATTCCAGTGCTAATTTTCCCAAAGCACTAACATTAATCATAAATAGCACTTAATCTCTACAGCATGCTTCCTAAAAATCACAGTATTCTTAGTAGCATGTAAAAATGTCTGTAAATTAACTAGAGCCTCGGGTCACTCGTTAGTCCATTACATGCAACTTAAATTGAAATTTCTTGGAACTTTCACATTTACTGTCATTATTTACTCCTCCTCACATGGTCTCAAACATGTATGACTTAATTTCGTCAGTGAAACAAAAAGTAAACCTTTGAAGAATACCATAGTCACTTGACAGCCTCAAAACTGAGGCTAGCCGTCACGGAATGCCAGGAGAAAACAAAGTTAGATCCAATTGCAGTTTATTAAAGTACAAAAACGTTGCAAAAGGTAATCAAAACACAGGGAACAGAAAACACAATGTAACCTCAAACAATACTGCAGCAAAGACAGACAGCGTGAGCATGGTATAAATAGTGATGGGATGACGAGTAAATTACTAACAGGTGATCATGATCAGAACAGAAACGACAGGCAAGGGACTATGGGAAATGGCGTTCAAAACATGTAACACTAAAACAGGAGAGCGCCCTCAAGTGGCCAGTTCAGGGCACCACAACCAGACACTGTGACATTTACCCCCCCCCCCTACAGAGCGAATACCAGACGCTCCACCAGAAAACATAAAAGTTCAGGAGGGAGGTGGAACGGAGGCAGACCAGGGGGAGGGACGGCGGGCCAGGACCATGCAATGGAAGTGGGTTAGGGGACAGAGGTAGACCAGGATATGAGAGCAGAACTAGCAGGGTGGAAGGCTAAGGCGGGGCCGGCAGGACGAACCAGCAAGGTCCCAACCATACAGGAACCCCAGCAGATAACCAGGACGGAGACGGACGAGTGAGCCAGTGAGGCTTCTGCCAAACCGGAACCCAGGCAGGCAACCAGAGCGGAGCCGGAATCCTGCCAGGCAACACTGGTGGGACAAAAAACCCTCTCAGCAACTCAGGGAAAACTGTAAACAAGAGCAGAGAGAGTTTAGTACCAGCCTCGACGGCTTCAACAGGACTAGCCGATTGCTCCGCAAAGGTCCCTGTGAGCTCCCAGACTGAAGTGACTTCCTTAATGAGCTCTGAGAGCTCCTAAACTGAAGCGGGCTCTGAAGTGGACCTTGTGAGCTCCCGGACTTGAGCGGGCTCTGAAGTGGACCTTGTGAGCTCCCGGACTGGAGCGGGCTCTGGAGTGGACTCTACTGTCCTCC
>NW_015505622.1:203885-241488 GCF_001515645.1 Sinocyclocheilus grahami
AGCGGGCTCTGAAGTGGACCTTGTGAGCTCCCGGACTGGAGCGGGCTCAGGAGTGGACCCTGTGAGCTCCCGGACTGGAGCGGGCTCAGGAGTGGACCCTGTGAGCTCCCGGACTGGAGCGGGCTCAGGAGTGGACCCTGTGAGCTCCCGGACTGGAGCGGGCTCAGGAGTGGACCCTGTGAGCTCCCGGACTGGAGCGGGCTCAGGAGTGGACCCTGTGAGCTCCCGGACTGAAATGAGCTCCCGGACTGGAGCGGGCTCTGGAGTGGACCCTGTGAGCTCCCAGACTGAAGGGAGCTCCCGGACTGAAGTGAGCTCCCGGACTGGAGCGGGCTCTGGAGTGGACCCTGTGAGCTCCCAGACTGGAGCAGGCTCTATGGGCTCCCGGACTGGAGCGGGCTCTGAGTGGACTCAGAGGGCTCCCGGATTGGAGTGAGTTCCTTGAGCTCTGTGGGCTCCCAGACTGGAGCGGGCTCTGGAGTGGGCTCTACTGTCCTCCTCTCCCTCCGCTGCTTAGTGGGAGTCTGAAGGGTTGAGGTGGTGGGAAAATCCCTGCGGAATGGTTCTGATTGGCCTGGTATTGCCCACTGACTTAGACCATGGAGATACTTGGCGAAGCCCCAGAAGTCTAGGATCCCGAGTCCTTCCATCTCCCACTGGGGCAAAGGATCATCCAGACAGACATTAAGGAGGTCCTTAAGTGCAGCCTCATTATAATTCAGTCCCACCGCCAACGTCCAAAAGGTCTGGGCAAAACCACCAACCTCCATTCCCTGCTGCCTCAGAGTCATCAGAGCCCGGTGTCAAGCCACTTGCTTCTTCCCTGTGGCAGGAGGGGTAATCCGAATTGTCCAAACAAAGGCAAAAGCAAAACAAACTGCTGGATCTTGTACTGGCTGCAGTATTCTGTCACGGAATGCCAGGAGAAAACAAGGTAATATCCAATTGCAGTTTATTAAAGAACAAATAAACAGAACAAAAATGTGGCAAAAGGTAATCCAAAACACAGGGACCAGAAAACACGATGTAACCTCAAACAATACTGCAGCAAAGACAGCCAGAGTGAGCATGGTATAAATAGTGATGGGATGATGAGTAATTTACTAACAGGTGATCATGATCAGAACAGAAACGACAGGCAAGGGACTATGGGAAATGGAGTTCAAAACATGTAACACTAAAACGGGAGAGCGCCCTCAAGTTCCCAGTCCAGGTCACCACAACCAGACACTGTGACACTATCAAGCTCCAAAATGAAAAAAGCAGCACTTAAAACATATTCTAAGTTTTCTGAAATCATATGATAGCTTTGGGTGAGGAACAGACTAAATTTTAATAATTGAAGATGAAGTGATGAAGAGCTATTTTTCATTTGGGTCTTTTCATTGAATCAGTTAATGTAGTTCATAAAACCCATTCTAAACCATACTGACTCTTCTTGTCAAAACATTTAACAGCCCACTGGAGCGAAAACTTCAGTCTGTTCACAACACAAAGTATACACTTTTAGAAGACTTGGAAAATAGTGCACAAGTCATATGGGCTGCTGTTATGGCATTTTTTATGATACTTTTATTTTTGATTTTGAAAACCTAAAAACTCTCCAGTCCCCTGTTGTTGTGAATTCATGTAAAAGATCAACTGACATTATTCAGCCAGTCCATCTCAAGTGGATGGATGGATGGATTAAATTAATTTTATGATCAAGCACCCATTTTTACCACGTGAAACAGTTGAGCTAGATTGACCATATATTCAAATTGTTCCTTTTACATTCTGCAGAGGAAAGGTTATAATGACTTGGAATTATGATGGTGAGTTAATAAATAAAGAATTATCGTTTTTGGCTGAACTATTGAGCATGACTTGTAACATTATTATGAAACTTTATCACCAAACTTCACATGAAAGAATATAAATAAAACATGATTGTTGCTTTAGCAAAACTTTGATCACTGCTACTCCAAGACTTTTGGATTTCAAAACCTTTAGGTGAATGACTATCATGCCATGCAGACAAAAAAACTCAAAGCAACGCTACACATACATTTGAGAGCTTTGTGTGTGTGTGTGTGTGTGTGTGTACTTGCTGAAGGGCATTTCCAGTTCATCACTGAAACACTGGATTACATTGTTTGTGAGTCAGAAGAACAATGATGACAAACAATGCTGGCAGTGGTGAAGAATGATTAAGATCAAAATACTTGGCTTGGTTAAAATGTAATAGGATTTAACTGCACCCAACCTTCTCCGTAAGAATATTAAATGCTGGAACTAACATTCGCTTTCCGTTTAGTTTCAGAAAACGGTCCTTTTGAAAGATGGTTTGATAATTTCTTAATGATTTGTCTCACTATATGTTTATATGTGTGTATCTAAATAGAATAGAGAACCAAAAATTACCAAGGTCACTGGATCAGCTTCACCTATATTAATCTAAAACAATAAAATTTCATGAGCACAAAAGTGAACATTATGAATACTAAAATTCTAAATATTTAGGTGTGATCTGAAATCAAACTAATGCATATCCAGTGAGCTAATAATAGTAATAATCCATTCAATTTTCAGCAATAAAGAGAGGGTGCATAATGTATGGGTTACGAATGAAACCTTGATTCCCTGAGAAAGGAATGAGATGCTGCGTAATTTTTTTATGATGCGATGGCAAGCTTCTGCATGATTGCACCTGAAGCATGTGTTGAATAACTCCAATCTAATTTTTGCAACATCTAAAATGGCATGACAAAAGGCATGCAGAACTACACAACATGCTATTGTCATACTTGTGTTCCCATTTTGTTGTTGTTTTCCTCCCTTTGTGCTCCTAGTTTTCCCTCTTGTGTCATTATGCCCTCATTTGGTTTTCCTGTTCCTGTTCCCATTATGAGTTGATTAGTCTCTAGCTGTGTTTATTTGATTCAGGTGTGTTTGATTTACTCTCTCGTTATGTCTTGAATTAATGTGTAAATTAAATGATGTTTCTTTGTCAAGTCTAAACGTCATTCCATGTTTGTTCTCCTGCGCTCCTGGTGTTAGTGTTCATTTTCTTTGGTTTCTCTATTAAAAGTATATTTTGTGGAAGTCATCTCCTCGTCTCCTCATTTCCCTCCATCGTACCATGACAGCTATCTTCTAAGCCAACTTGGTCTAGGTTGAAGATTTGCAAATTCAAGGCAGGAGAAGGCAACAGACAAGGCCTGCAGATCTCCCACCCCATTAAGAGAGATAATAGCGAGAAAGAAAGCTGTCTTGATAGTCAGGAACTTCACTAATGCCAAATCCCAGGCCGGAACTCACATGAACAGCAGGCCTTAGCCTTAATGCACCACGAAGGAAGCTAGATACCAAAGGGTATTTGCCTAAAGATCCATAACCCAAAGGTGCATGGTAAGCAGCAGTGACGGTCATGTAAACCTTTAGTGTGGAGGGGTCAACACAGCTGAAAAATTAACAAAGGGAACTCCAACATTTACGTGAATGAGCTGTTGACTGGGTCAAACTGGCATTCTCTGCACCATAAATTTAAGACTCCACTTTAGGGCATACTGGTTCCTTCATACTGGAACTCAAGAGATTAAAAGGGTCTCAACAACCTCAGTTGAGAGACTATAGTTCAGGAGTGCCACAACCTATTCTGGTGATTGGGGAAATGTATACAGACACAGCCTTGGCCATGACTGCATTGAGTTGGATGTATGTTTACATGTTGTTTATATGTTCTTATCAACTGCATGAACATATCAGTTTGCTTTCTCACAACACTAGCTTTATTTATGCAAATTTGCTGGCTAATGAATACATAAAAGCAAACAGCTGGATATAAACTTTTGCAGATATATGGTAACAATCATATCATTCATATCAATAGGTTTGACTTGCATGTATTTTTGTCACATTGCTTTAACTGCTTGAGGTACTACAGATGTTAGTATCCTCTTAGCATAACTGCAAACATACTGCTGTTCTTTCTCTACTAATACAGCATCTAGTCAATAAATTAATTACTTTATAATGATATCAAAACATTTATGACAATATATCATATTGTAACAGTTCGTAGAACTGGAAGAAGGCGGGAACCGGCAAACATTTAAACCATTTAATAACAACATGAACAAACACAAAGTAAAGAGGCAGCCCCTCACGGACGACTGCCACACACAAAACACAAATAAAGTCCAGGCCTGGTCCTCTATCGTCTTCCACTGTCGTCACTCCTCCTTTTATCCTTCCGGAGCTCCTCCGTGGGACTCGAGACCGGTGAGTGGAGCAGGTGTCGCTCATTATCATTAAACTCCACCGGCCTCACTCCGCTCCCACGGCCCCGCGCCACTCATCACACATATATATAACAAACTCAGTGGTTTGGCCTCAAGAGGCCACTTTCATACTGTATAACGACAACAGACGCAAAAAAAAATGGTGTTGTCACGTTTCACTCAAGGAGCACGGGAACGAAGGAGCGAGGAGACAAGGAATAATGCAAAACAAAAGGCTTTTAATGAAGGCAAGCTGGGAACACAGGGAACACTGGAGACATCAGGCAAGCAAAATGACATTTAACAGCAGAATGCAAACGAGAGGCTGAACACACTTTAAATACACAGAAACAAATGGGACACACCTGGACTAAATGAACATATGGACAGGAAGAGTAAGGACCAAATAAGGGCATAAACATCAACAGGGCACGTAGGGGAGGAAAACACTCACAAAACAAAGAACAAAGTCTGACATAACTCCCCCCTTCCGGAAGGCGCATCCTCACGCCTCACAATGGGGAGGGGGGGTGGGCACTCTGGAGGTCCCTAAGGACAGACACAGGACGGCAGACCTCCAGTGCGGTACCCATGGCGGATCCAGCAGTTTGTGGCACCATGGCGAAGCAGGCAGTACGGAAAGCCATGGCAGAGCAGGCAGCGCAGGAGGCCATGGCGGATCAGACAGTTCAGGAGGCCATGGTGGATCAGACAATTCGGGGCACCATGGCGGTGCAGACAGTTCAGCAGCCCATGGCGGAGCAGGTAGCTCGGGGCGCCATGGTGGTGCAGACAGTTCAGCGGCCCATGCAGTAGCCTCTCACTGCAGAACAAAGATCCAGGGGGCGGGGTTGGAGCCACATCTAGGGGGTGGAGATGGTTGGTTTAGGGGTGGAGATGGATAGGTTTAGGGGTGGAGATGGGTGGGTTTAGGGATCAGGGGTGGAGACAGGTAGGTTTAGGTATATGTAAGGTGGGAGGAGTTGGATCTGGATCCAACCTCACCCCCTGGATCTTGTGTTCTGCAGTGAGGACCATCTCGGCCCATGGCGGAGCAGGTAGCTCGGGGTGCCATGGCAGAGCAGACAGTTCAGCGGCACATGGCAGAGCAGGCAGCTCGGGGTGCCATGGCGGAACAGCCTCTGACTCTACGGTTGGAGCCCTACTATTCTCCCCCCCAAAAAATACTTGTTAAATGTAAAATGACATTTAACAGCAGAACGCAAATGAGAGGCAGAACACACTTTAAATATACAGAAATAAATGGGACACACCTGGGAACAATACGAACTAAATAGGGAACACCTGGACTAAATGAACATACAGACAGAAACAGGAAGGACCAAATAAGGGCATAAACATCAACAGAGCACGTAGGGGAGGAAAACACACACAAAACACAGAACAAAGTCTGACAGGTGTGGATTTTTTTACTGATAACTGATTTTCCAGCAATCGGTTATTGGTGCTGATTAATTGGCAGAACTGTCAATTGTCGACCTCTACTATGGGTGTCTATTAGTGAAAACATTGACCCAGTTTACACTCCTAAATAGCTGTTAACAGAATTTTTCAAAACACTCAAACTGAGGAACGTAATACCGCAAGCACTTAAGTGAAGAATGCCAAGGCAAAACTGAAGAGGAGCTTTGCAGTCATCCATACCATGCAACAATGACCATTTTGTGGATGAGAAAATTATGTTTAATGATACATTTTATCAAAGACAGTGCGCAGTATATATTTGCAGAGTTTTCCCTAAGACCACACAAGAGAGATAAAAGCCCCAAGCTCAAATGTATTGCTTAAATCATCGGGAATGCAAGAGTATTGTCAAGTCTGTCACTACTGATAAGACCACAAACATCAAAGCATTGCATCTGAATGACTGGGCAAGGTTACAGGACATATATCTGTTTACTATTTATCTAAACAGAGATGTGTAATTGCCCCAAGTGGACTGTGCAGCTGGTGTCTGTATAAGTGATGAGTGCCTTCTTCAATACTTGAACGAAATGTGAATAACTCATCAGCTCATAACTGAGACCCCAACTACATGAGGCCCTCAACAACAATTTATTGAAAGGGCCAAAGAGCAGTAGATAGACTTAAAAAGTCCTTCAAGCTGAACGAAAAGGACCAGACGTACACTCTTAAAAATAAAGGTGCTTTAAAAGGTTCTTCACAGCGATGCCATAGAAGAACCACTTTTGGTTCCACAAAGAACCATTCAATCAAAAGTCCTTTAAAGAACCATCTCTTTCTTACCTTTTTATAATCTGAAGAACCTTCTTTCGCCACAAAGAACCTTTTGTGAAACAGAAAGGTTCTTCAGATGTTAAAGGTTATTTATGGAACCAATTAGACAAAAAGGTTATTCTATGGCATCGTGAAGCACCTTTATTTTTAAGAGTGTATGGCTCCAGAATTGATTTTCATTCTTAAAGCATAGGGTTCATTTTCCTCAATGACCAGGTTCTTAAGCAACAGTATAATGACCCCCAGCTCATCAAGGACACAAAAGTGAGTATTATTGATTACCTGAGTAGAACATATGCTGACAAATCCACCCAGGCTGCTAAAAATACATAGTTAAAGCAGAGAGAGTGGATAACGTGAAGAGATGGAGAGTCTAATGGCATCACATCAACACCAAACTGAATCTCAATCAGACAGAGTCTACAGAAAAGGAGCTTTCTATCAACAGACAAGTTGAGGTTGATGAGACCAACCCTCTGCGATGCTGGATGTATTTTCTTTTCAACACAAATGTGAACATGCTGCAGATCAGCAATAAATACATAGAGAGTTCACCAGCTTCAGTTCATTGCTCTTAATTTGTAGTTATTTTGACTGAAAGGTATTTCAATATATTTTACATTAATTTTATTAGAGAAATATTGATTCAAACACAGACATTAGTTTTTTTTTTTTAACTGTTTACACACAAAATCTTTATGAGTCACACAATTTCTGAAACCTGCCACTCACACTAACCCTAACCCTAACACCAGAAAGAACCACACACCAAATCTGTAAAACCATACACTAATTTTCGGCCTTTGACTCAGTTTTCAATTTCATAAAACACATTTTGCAAATCACAACACACAATTATCTATGCTACACACAAAACATGTAACAGGAATTAATATTATGGCATAGGTGTTTGCAAATGTTTGCTTTTGAGATGTATACAATTTCTGAAACCTGCCACTCACACTAACCCTAACCCTAACACCAGAAAGAACCACACACCAAATCTGTAAAACCATACACTAATTTTCGGCCTTTGGCTCAGTTTTCAATTTCATAAAACACATTTTGCAAATCACAACACACAATTATCTATGCTACACACAAAACATGTAACAGGAATTAATATTATGGCATAGGTGTTTGCAAATGTTTGCTTTTGAGATGTATTTGTGATATTTTGAATACAGTGCTTCATTTTGCAAGAGATGTGAGGCATTTTGTATTGTGTGTGTGCAGTTCTTGGATTTGTGTGTAAAGTTTTGAAAAAAAAGAGGCTAAGTTTTTTAAATGTGTGTAAACAGTTGTAAAAAAAATTGTAACGTTCATATAATTGACATACCAATTAAAAAAAAAAGACTGATATAAAAATACTGCCATCAACCCACAAACAGACATTCCTTCACACACAGACACACACACACACACTCACATATCTTCCAAAAAGTGCTTCTAAACCCACCAGAGAAATAGGACTTGATCACGTTTGCAAGGTTCTTTATTTTCGTACAAACAGCTGCAGGGAGAATGAGAAGAGAAGCTCCAGCTCACAAAGTTCAATGGACTACTTGCACAACTTCTACGTTCTACTTATTATGAATGAATGAATGAATGATTGATGCGTTTTTTATATAGCGCTTTATTGTGTATTGTTGTACACCCAAAGCACTTTACAATCATATGGGTGTCTCTCCTCAACCACCACCAGTGTGCAGCATCCACTTGGATGATGCGACGGCAGCTACAGGACAGCGGCGCCAGTGCGCTCACCACACACCAGCTACAGGTGGAGAGGAGAGAGACATAGAGCCAATCAAGTGGTTGGGGATTATTAGGAGGCCATGATTGACAAAGGCCAGGGGGGCAATTTGGCCAGGACACCGGGGTTACACCCTTACTCTTTATGAGAAGTGCCATGGGATTTTTAATGACCACTGAGAGTCAGGACCTCGGTTTAACGTCTCATCCGAAGGACGGTGCTTTTTGACAGTATAGTGTCCCCGTCACTATACTGGAGCGTTAGGACCCACACAGACCACAGGGTGAGCACCCCCTGCTGGCCTCACTAACACCTCTTCCAACAGCAACCTAGTTTTCCCAGGAGGTCTCCCATCCATATATATGTGTGTGTGTGTGTGTGTGTGTGTGTGTGTGTGTGTTTGTATGTATTGAAATATGAAAAGACTAAAAAAGTAAATAAAAAAGCATAAAACTAAATATGCCATTAGTTGACAGCAAGTCTATTTTAATGAGTGAGCCTTTCAGTCATTCATTCATTTAAACGACTGATTCATTCAGAAACGATGCGAATATGCATCTGCATCTGAAAGCTGAAAAATGCTGCCTTCGGAGGATGCGTTCCAGGGTAGGAAGACATCAAGACACATCCAAATTCCATGTTAGCTTCACTGTGTCTCCTAAAACAGTGTTTCCAACCACTGTGCCACCATGGCACTCTAGTGCGCCGTGGCAGGTTGTCAGGTGTGCCATGTAAAATTATCAAAACATTCTATTACCATTATATTTCGTTTTTATTATTATTTTAAATCAATGCTATTGGTCATCTTTACATCTGTTAGTGAGTTTAACATATATTTAACCAATGAAAAGCATTCAAAAGAGCTTCTGACTAAACCTTGTAACGCTATTGGATCCTGAAACCAGAAACCAGGGGGAAAAGGGTGACAGAGTGCATATAGGGCCCAGAGGTCAACATGACCCACCTGTTTTTTTTGTTTTGTTTTGTTTTGTTTTTACATTTCCTGAAAGTGGTAGTGGTTTTGGGCATACAAACTTTCTGCCCAACAGAGACAATATGTACATTTTTTGTTTTATCATCACCAACAACAAAGTTACATATGACCTTTTGTTCCTACCTGACTTAAGCTTAAATATGAGTACTACTTTTAATGTAATATCTAGTTTTAATATGCCATTAAAAGCAATGCATGTTTGTGCAATGTTGTTATATTTAAGTGTTTAGCATTGTGCCGTGGAATTTTTTACTTATCAAAACTGTGCCATGGCTAAAAAAAGGCTGTGAATCACTGTGCTAAAATACTTTAATTAAACCAATTTTTGGAGGCAGATTTGCTGTCTCTGCTGCCTTAGATATTCCACAACCCTGTGTGTTCATTTCCATGACAGTTGAGCTAAAAATAAAAATAAAAAAGGCATATGAAAGTTACAGCTGATGGTCAGTTTGTGTGTAAATAGGTTTTTGACCAACTTTTTCCACTTTTGATGTCATTTAAAGTGAGAAATTATAATTAAATATTTGCTTAGTTATCCCCCAAAGCTCTCTCTCTATTTCGTTGCAGATCATTAAACAATTTTGCTGTCCCAGAAGTCTGTCTGAAATTAGTTTCGGGGGTACCTTCTTGCACAAACGCTGGCTGTGGAGTCATTTCCTGATAAGGCAGCGAGACATCAAGTCAGCTGCCTAAGGTTTTCGGACACAGACTTTATGATTGGGTCACTAAATCATTGGCTCAATCTATTCATTTAAAAATGTGCATTGCTTGGAGAAAAACAAAAGTTCTGCTGTGGATTTGCGAAATTGAGCAAAAACAGACAACATTTTGGCAAAAACATAAAATTACTTCTTGTTTACTGAACTTTAGTATAAATCCACTTACAATTGTGCAGAAATTCGGGAAATAAACATGGCAAGCCATGTTATGTCACATCGAAGTATGCCATAAAGCGAAATACAAGTAGACTGTTGTGCCAATGAGCAATTAACAGCTGAAATTATTCTGACCATTTAGTTGACTCTAGTGTCTCACATGCCTCACAAGTTATACACAATAACTGACCAGCTCAGGTACAACAGCCCAAGGTCTTTTTAAGTCTTTCTGCTGAGGTCGATGTGTAGGCTAAGTAAACCTGTGCAGTGACCTGTCTAGCAGCCTCTTTGATTCCTTGTCCTCTGAAAACAGGGACATTAGCTCCTCAATACACTTCAAGTCAAGTCTTATATGGCTAAGGCCAGTTGCCCTCCTAAAGCTATTAACCTGTTTCAAGTGGGTCTTGTCCAAGCCAGGCTGCCAAAATAACATCTCTCTCTCATTCTCTCACCCTTCTTCTCCATGTAGACTGTTCGGTTTGCTGTCAGTTAACTTCTTAACTCCAATTGACCAGTGAGCATTCAACTCTGTCCCGTGAGGACAGGCTAGGTTCCCTAGTGTGGAACATTAGCATGGTGTGCAATCCCTAAAGACAAGACAATGCTAGGTGGATCTTCTCTGATACCACAGGGAAGAAGAAATTTAATTTTCCACTGTCAAAGTCATCACAGGAGAGTTTTACAGCCTAAAATAGAGCTAGGCCAGACTTAAACAGCTATTGGAAAGAGTCCAATGCAGTGTGGAGGACGTGAGGCTCAGACTGACGGAGGGATTAGTGGGGGAAAAAAGTGCAAAAGAAAGTAGAAAGGAAGCAGGTTATCCATGATTTTTATATGTAGTTTACCAGATCCACAGTCTCACAGAAACTGATATAAATAGATTTATTGACACTATATGTGCACCAACTGTCAATTACAGCTCAAAGTAAACAGATTAGACAATGGTAAAATGGTCAATGATAATAAACCATGATAAAGAAAAAGAAAAAAACTTTATAGTACATGTGCCAAGTTCTTAGAAATATAGGCCTTCTATTTGTACTGGTCTTATATGGTTTATGTATGTTTATGTATGTTTTCAAGAAGTTTTCAAGTTTACATTTAATAGCTGTAAGACGGTGTGTAACTAAGTAAAATCATTATTTTCAAAAACATTTTAAAACATTTTTCAAGGTAAAACTTTACAAGTTGTGATTTATTAATTCATGAATACTATGTTTTTGGGGGAGTTGTACCACATGACATTACATCATGAACTTATTCTGCTTTATCATAAAAATATCAAATTCTATGATTTTAAAGGATTTACTAATTTAATTCCTGGGTTAATTTCCGTTTTTGTTGTTGTTGTTTTTTGTTTTCCTTTGTCTGTTGGTTGCACCAAATGACAAGCATAAGTTCATCAAATATAAGAAGCAGTGAAGCAGTTTTGTTAAAAGAGATGGCAAGGCATAAATAAATAAATAAATAAAAAGATTATGTCATATTATTGACTCAAAAATTACTAGAAGGTGCTAGGTGTTCTTTCTTTTTCTTTCTTTTAGCAGAACACCGCATCTACAGATCAACTGAAAAAGAAGGGAGAAGGAAATGAAGGGAGATGAAAGAGAAGGAAATAGAAATAGATTAATGCCTCCTCCTGATTGCACCATATTTGGCACTAGTGAGCACACTAATTTGTTTTCGGTGGCTTGTGAGCATTGGCCCAACATCAGGGTGATGAAGTGGAGCCAAGCAATTAATCTCTGTTATGCCGGACGGGCTCTGATAAGGACTGAATGGTTCACCATTTACGAACATCAAACTTTATGGAGTGGAGACGAAATCAAGAATCGGAGGTCACTGGAGCAAAGAGAGAGATATTAGGCACAATTTCACTCTAGGTCTCTATAAGGCTACTACCATCATCAAGAAAAACTAGCTGCATAAATGGCTTTGTTTGATATATACTCTCATTGGGTCACATTTACTAACCTTGCAAGTTTTTATGATTATATTTGTAAGTAAATCGTGTGTAAATGCTTTGACAAAAAATAAAAGAATGATTCATCAAAAAGTCACACTTATGCAACAACGACAGTACAAACACAAATACGCAAAATTCGGTCTCTTTCTGAGCTTAGAAACATGGTGAGATGATTTTTGTTATTGTTGTTGTATTGTTAGATATTGTTCTTTCTGAAGTTTTTTTTTCTTTCTTATTCATTCACATATCACTTACAAGCTTGGGTCTATTAAACAATTTTGCTTAAGTAGAATTCTTTCTAAAGTTGAGACAGGTGGATTTTATGAGCTTTGATGTATTAACGGTGATGCATATAATTTTGAAGCACTCAGATGGAGAAAGACAGTGGAGCATATACATTGTTGACTGGCATAAGCAAATCCAAATAAGAGGCAACCTTTTTCTCCTTAAGCATTGGGTTTTTACCTCAGGTAAGCTCCCCCATACAAATGCTTTGACAAAAAATAAAAGAATGATTCATCAAAAAGTCACACTTATGCAACAACGACAGTACAAACACAAATACGCAAAATTCGGTCTCTTTGTGAGCTTAGAAACATGGTGAGATGATTTTTGTTATTGTTGTTGTATTGTTAGATATTGTTCTTTCTGAAGTTTTTTTTTCTTTCTTATTCATTCACATATCACTTACAAGCTTGGGTCTATTAAACAATTTTGCTTAAGTAGAATTCTTTCTAAAGTTGAGACAGGTGGATTTTATGAGCTTTGATGTATTAACGGTGATGCATATAATTTTGAAGCACTCAGATGGAGAAAGACAGTGGAGCATATACATTGTTGACTGGCATAAGCAAATCCAAATAAGAGGCAACCTTTTTCTCCTTAAGCATTGGGTTTTTACCTCAGGTAAGCTCCCCCATAATTCAGTCAGAAACGAAAGGAAAAATGTGACCTTGTTAGACAATGCAGATAGTCTGATCTAATTTTGTAAGTGCAAGCTGTATAGCTAGTCATTTTTAGTTTCTGTGTTGAAGGTTATGCAGTTTGAAAGTGTTTCTTGATTTTGATAATGATGTCTATTATTATACCTCCGATCACCAATATAATAAATAAACAATTAAAATCTCACAGCACCAAATAAAGACTATGAAATTATAAACATTTCTATATATGAAATTCTATGTAAAGGAACTCAATCCTTCACTCAGTCATTATGGCA
Organism: Sinocyclocheilus grahami; assembly: GCF_001515645.1. Lineage (NCBI taxonomy): Eukaryota > Metazoa > Chordata > Actinopteri > Cypriniformes > Cyprinidae > Sinocyclocheilus > Sinocyclocheilus grahami. The sequence goes on from NW_015505622.1 coordinate 217,217, forward strand.
AATTTATACACAGTCTTGTCTTGTCGCTCTGTCTCTTGTTTTGAGATGCTTCAATAATTGGACCCTGGACCACTAAACCAGTCATAAGGGTCAATTCTTTGAAATTGAGATTTATACATCATCTGAAAGCTGAATAAATAAGCTTTCCACTGATGTATGCTTTGTTCAGATATAGGACAATATTTGATACAACTATCTGAAAATCTGGAATCTGAGGGGGCAAACAAAAATCTAAATATTGAGAAGATTGCCTTTAAAGATGACCAAATGAAGTACTTAGCAATGCATATTACTAATCAAAAATTACGTTTTGATATATTTATGGTAGGAAATTTACAAAATATCTTCATGGAACATGATCTTTACTTAATACTGTATTGATTTTTGCCAAAAAAGTAAAATCGATCATTTTGACCCATACAATGTATTTGTTGGCTATTGTTACAAATATACCTGTGCTTAAGACTGGTTTTGTGGTCCAGGGTCACATTTAGATTAAATTTGAAAGTTTATCTTCACTTGTTCTTAACCACTAGTAGGTTTGATGATGCAAGCTTATTGGTTTGACTGGGTTACCCCTGCCTTGATAATGATTGGTATATGTGATGAAGAACGCAAATTAAATTAGTTTTTTTATTTTGGATGGAAGCTAGTGATATTTGGACATTTTTTATTGTTTAGCTTAGTAATGAGAGGAGCCTTACACTGATATTTTCAACATTTGTGCAGTAACACATCTGCAGGCAGGCTTCTTCTATATGATGAGATGAGAGGAAAAATGTGTTTGGATTATCAAGCTGAAGTGTTGCATTCACCCGAGAAACTTCACACTCATTCGCAAAACATTTGAAAAGCACTGAAATTATATGAATAACCTCATATTTGTCACGTGTGTTCTGTTTTGGGTTTAATTATATGTTCCAAGGGATGGCCTACTGTAGTCCCCCTTCAGGAACTCGTGGTGCGTCAAACGCTTTGGGAATGCCCTGGCGAGACCATGTTCTGAAGCATGTGTGAAATCAGTCCAATAACAAATCGAGACGTCACGAGCAGGGTCATGTGAGCAACCAGGAAGTATAGAGGCGCATCCGGCAAGTGCACATGTTAGCTTCAGCGAGCGCATCTGTGGTGTGTATGTGTGTGTGTGTGTGTGTTTATGCAAAAGCACTCAGTCAGTCAGAAAATCTTCTGTATAGCAAGCAAGAAAAACAATTCCAAAGTGTAAATCAAAACCTAATGTGGTGAGCGGACGGTGTTTCAAGTGTTCCTCCCTGCCTACGCTATCTCTCGGGTGGGGATAGACATGATTTGTGTGTTGTCTGTTTGGGAGCAGAGCATGCACGGGCAGCCCTCGAGGGCCTTCCAAAATGAGATCGTCCTTATCTCTGTCCTCACCCGCTAGATCCACGGTTCCCTCCCATCCAGGACGCTCAGTCAGATCACAACCTTCACGTCGGGGCCTTCCATTCCGATCTCCATGCCAAGGTATCGAGATCATGGGAGAAACCATACTCAGCCCGACTTTTCAGCCCAACAGTCACCAACTACTCGAACATCGTGGGGCTGAATGAGAAGGGTTATGGGGCAATGCCGGCGGTGGAGCAGACGCTCGCGAGCTATCTCTCCCCGTCCTCAGCATCGTCCCTGAAGGCCCCTAAGCTTCCCTCCAGGCCAGTAAAACTGACATCCAGCCTGGTTGGTTGCATCTCGAGGTTACGTATGTAACCATGGTTCCCTGAAGGGAACGAGCTGCGAGCTGCATCTCCCTGCCATACTCCCTGCATCCCTGCAGGCGCTCGCTTCCACAGAAGCTAACATGTGCGCTTGCCATTTATGCTTCCTGGTTGCTCACATCACCCCACTCGGGACGTCTCGCTTTGCTATTGGACTGATTTCACACATGCTTCAGAACATGGTCTCGCCAGGGCTCTCCCAAAGCGTTCGATGCAGCGTCTCGTTCCCTTCGGGGAACCAAGGTTACATATTTAACATTGAGACATTTCATTTGTTCTCCGTGTTCCCACTCCTTGTTAGTTTCTATGGTTCCTGATTGATTTACACCTGTTCTCTTTTCTGGTAATTAGCTTCCCTGTGTATTTAAGCCGTGAGTTTGTTTATTTTATTTTTTTTGGTTTATAGTACCATGTAGTGTGCTTTGTTGTGCTCTGTGTTTATTAAACTTCTTTTGTATTTCATTTCACTTTGTGGGCTTTATCGGATTGACTACACAGCATTGGTGACGGAAGACAGAACCAAAATATGGATTTACTGGCAGTCCAGCTTCTTTGCTTGGAGCAGGAGCAGCGCTCTCTCTCAATGAGAACACTAGAGGGTTTCTGCACTTTCTATCTCACCAGCTTGAAGGAATGCACAAAAGCACACCTGCCCAGTGTTGGTCTTCAAAAGGATTTTGCCACCTATGTGGAGAATCACGCCCCACTCCCCGCACAGAGCCCACCTCAGACGGGGAGCCTGAGCCTGCTGCGATGTCAGTGCCAAAGGGAATAAACACTGAGCTGTTTATCACTCTGAACCTTGGATGGAATGTCTGACCAGATGCATGAGCCAACAACATCAGCCATCACTGTGGGTCTGCTTGTGTAGTTTGAGGGCATGGAATGGAGCCCACACTCCCATGGCTAAGGGTGAGCTTCTGATGGCCTCTGAGCTATTTTGTAAGTATTTGGAAGAGGATGTTACCTTGTTTTTCCCATCCTCGCTGGTTCCTTCCAGCCCTGAATCTCCTGTGTCTCCACTGGTTCTGCCCAGTCCTGTGTCTTCACTGGTTCTACCCACCCCTGAATCTCCTGTATCCCTGCTGGTTCCGCCCAGCCCTGTATCTCCCCTGTTTTTGCTGGTTCCACCCAGTCCTGAATCTCTTTTGTATCCGCTGCTTCCCTCCAGCCTGTTTCCGTCCCAATCAGCCTACCTCTCCCACTTCCTCTTCCAAAGCCAGCCAGTCTGTTGGTCCCATCGCTACTGGGGTTTCAGTCAGCTGCTTCTTGGTTTACTCCACTCTGCTCTGCAGATTTGCCTTGACTCATCCGGTCTGCGGGATGAGGGAAGTCTGCAAGACGATAGTTCTCCAGGAGCATGGTTGGAGATCTCAGGTTTTAGGTGCTCTGTAGGTCTCGGCTACCACATATGCTAGAAAGATTTTACGTTAAGTTGTCTTCAAATTGATTGTTAATTCCAGGTGAGAGTACAGAAGTTCTTGTTGAGATGCTGTAGCCCTCTTTTAAACCTGTTATTTTAAACATTCTTATACTGAAGGGCATGAAATGGATCAGCTGCAGTGAGAATGAAGGGGAAAATGTGTTTATATGTTTCTGAAATGAGAACTGATTTCAAATAACAAACCTAATTTATCTAAAGTTTCAGTGGTTTTTTATTCTCATGATCAATTTATTTAAAAAAAAATGTAAATCAGTATGTACTTGTATGTCTGAGTGATCATCTGCAAGAGCATTGTCCTTCTCACCATTGCTGGAGAAATAAACTGTAACTGACTGAATTAATGTGTTCATTGTTTTGCTTTAAAACACTACAGTCTAGTAATGACTCATGGTGATGTAATGAGCTTTCAATATTTCTATACTTTGTTGCAATCAAGAGAGAAGTGTTATCATTGCTAAAGACCCTGAAGAAATGGGAGAAGTTAATCCTCGGGCACCTGCTTGGTCTCCAAGCACTGAAGAAATAACAAACTATTAATTTATTTAATTTTCTCTATCTGAACTATAAAGGAGGAGCCAGAAAATGTAAAGGTTTTTTTTTTTTTTCCGGGAAGCAATATATGGAATAAACAGGGAGCATTATGATCATAGATTGTTTGGTAACACTTTAGTATAGGGACCAATTCTCACTATTAACTAGATGCTTATTAGCATGCCTATTATTAACATTATTTGTTTATTAGTGCTTATAAAGCACATATTATGCATAATTACCATATTATACCATAAAATAAAGTGTGACCAAATTTGTATTTATTTATTTAATGTTGCTCTAGACGAACTGGCAAACATGGCCCACTGCAATAAGGCTATATTGTTTAATTATTGTTTATTAAAAGTTAAATGAGTGTTTCACCCTTTAAGGATGAATAAGGTGTACTTTTTAAAAAGGTGCCAACTCAGTGACAGCTTTCGTACCTTTTTCTGAGAGTGTACTGGAAATGTTCTACTTATACTTTTTTCCCTAAAAGTATGTCCTCTTTTTGTGAAGAAAAATCACAAGAATGGGCAGCAGTAGAGTGATGCCTTTGACTTCACTGACAGGAAGTGCAGGATTGCTCAGTTTAAACCATGTTCATCCCAAGTTCACCCTCCCAAACAACTGGTGGTTCCACTGGCTGTTCCACCAAGCCCCACTCCAGCACATCGTAAAGTTGCTTCCTTGCAACATTCTTCTTTCCAGGATGCATCCTCCCAAAGCACTGATGATTCCAGTGTTGGTTCCTCCAATCATCACAATAACACCTGATTTTATTTTTATTTTTTTATTTTATTTCCTTGTGAAAATCTTCATCCCATGTTCACCCTCCTCCCTTTCATTGGCTGCTTTTATTCCAGCACCTGGTGAAGTTGTTTCTCTGCAATGTTCTTAATCCAAAGTGAATCCTCCTACAGCTCTCCAAGGGCATAAAAGGTCAGATAAGGGTAAAGGGCCGTTGTTCTGTTCATCTGGGCAGAGAAGAAAACCGGGAAAATAGAGAAAAAGAAAATAATGAAAGAGAAAGAACACTAAACAAAGGATGAGAAACTGAAACATTTATGGATCAACAAGCAAAACCATAAATACATCTCCCTTCCTAATGCATCGCTTGCTGCTTAAAAGCATACCTCATTGTTCCTGTGATGTTCATTGCGTTGAAGGTATTCATTAAGCCTCCAATCTCATCCACTTAGGCTCTCTGCATATTTCTGTGTGCAAATGAAATAAAAAAATTGTGCTAACAAAAAGCTGAAAGACTATATTAGACAGTCTGTTATGTTTTTATTTCGGTTTCTTTTTGAAGCTTTGAAACTATATTTGACTAAGGGGTAAGTTCACAGATATGTTTACAGTTAAGTTCAGTTTACTGTCTCTGATGTGTAACTAGCTGCTCTAAATGTTGTCTTAGGTCAAGCATAGTTCACAGGAGGCTGTTGCCTGTGAGATGTCCTTCTTGATCCTTCCAATACATCTCTTGTCACGCTCTTGTTTTTCACATTTCTTACCCTACGGGTGCCTGTTATTGTAGAGTTTTCACCTATTTTATTAAATCATCTTAATTAGTTGTGTGAACAGCACGACAAATTAGTAGAACTCTTGCTAAGTTTAAAGCTGTTCTTTCTTCATGAGCATTAAAATCTTAATTGCATGCACTGTTCATGATCTTTAGCCTACCCAATTAAAAAACATAATAATAGAATATGATGGGGCACCCATAAGATCAATGTGCCTTTACATATTTAGAAGTTTAGCATATACAGGATGATGATGCATCAGCCAATGTGTTATTATGTGGATAGTACCCAAAATAAAAGTTGTCAAGTATTTGACATTTTGTCCCTGATATCCTCTGTATTAATTAGGTAAAGTTCTTTATCTACAACATGTTTGTGTAACCATTGATTCTGCTTTGACTCCTTTTCTATTTTCATTGGAAACTGTTTTCATCGGTGCCTTAATATATACAAAGTGGCAATGTTGTGTTTTAAATGCAAGTGTCTACTGAATCACTGCCTGAAATGCAGCACAACAGCTAGTGTGATATTGCTTAATTATAATAACATGCTATTAGAAAGTACTGTAATTTCATTTATCTATTAAAGATTGCAGAGAAGAGCTAAGATTTTCTAATAGATCTTATTTTAACAGATGATTGTCTATAAGTATGCAGGGTTTGTGTGAGTTTGTCTGTGTGTGTGCACGCACTTCCGAAAAAAGCCACTTTAATTTATTTTTTCTATTCTTAACACTCTTCATCACTGGCTCTCTCATTCTATATTTTAATCTCTCTTGTCTCTCATAATGATTACAACCAGAATAGCTATGATAATTGTTTAATAGGCCCAGTCTGCATGACTTCAGAGTGGAAATTTTTGCATAATTTTTTTCCCATAAGTTCAAAGCTTTATTGTCATGCTTAACAAATGGCCTTGACTGTGGAGGCTGGCTTAAATACACTGTAAATGAGAGAGAAGGGGTCCCATAAGGTTATATTATTATACATTAATTCATTTGTTCCTGAGCATTGCATTTTTATTCACATGAAGATATGGCCTATGATATAATGGGCTCAGAATGCAAAGCTTTCTTTGATAAGTTAGTAATAAAGTATTCATATGTTCCACATTACACCCCGTGTAATTTTACATTAGAGTGGGTTGACAACTCAATACATCCTATATACATACTGTATTGTAGAAACTTTTCTGCATTTATGCTGCAGTTATCATACTCACATAGCAGTAAAAATTACCTTACAGCTTGTTCATAGAAACCATTTGCCATTGTTTAGAGGTAATTCAATTGGGAATTGTGAACACATGACCAGTGTCTCACCTAAAGACCTGAAATCTCGTAAGAGGGCCTGTCAGAGAGCTATTGAGTCTGCAAGGTTACAGGGGCAAAATAGGTTACGTGCCTCCAAGCACAACAGCACCCCAATTCATCATTCATCTTCCTGACATATAACCATCACAAAAAAATAAAAATAATTTAATAAAATAATCCTGTTCAATTTAAGGTTAAAAACTGGCAGTAATAGTTGCCAGAAAATGAGTAAATATATAGTGACATTTATCAGGATGCCAGGTGCCTGTACATTTGCAGCACTTATATTATGTTAATATATAAACATACCGAAAAAAATAAATTTGCTTTGTAGCTTTACATGAAGGCATTATATGCACAGTGTTAAAATATGATTTAAGTTCATCATCATGTCTAAACATAGACAAAGTACATTATTGCTCAGAAAATAAATAAATAATTAAATAAATATTTAACAGTATTTTAGAATAAATATGTGTCATGCCGTGATTTTTTATTTTTTTTGCATTATTGTCAAAGACCAATTAGTCTCTTCAGCTTCAATTTTCCACTCCAACACCCCGGCCCTCTAATCACTCATACCTGCTGTGTATCATCCACTAATCAAGGACACTATTTCAAACCCTCTCCTCCAAGATCTCTTTGTGTAGTCTTAACCAGGACTATGTACTAGATTGCATTACACTGTCTGTAGTGGTCCTTTGCATTAATCTGGTTCTTTGCTGAGTGCTCTCATTTGTTTTATCTGTTGCTGATTCATGTGTTCTCATTTGTATTTTCTATTTGTTTAATTTTATTTTGTTTCTGTGCTGAACCTCAACTCAAGTCCCAGCATTTGGGTTCATATCACCTGCCCGTGTTTGATGCCTCTCTGATATTTGGCAAGGTTACTTACAGTTTTTTTCTGATAAATGTCTGATAAATGTTTCAATGTGATCATTTTCAGCAGTTTGTGCCTATTTGTTTCTGGATTAATTTGTTTCTAGATAGAATGAATGAGAAAGCATGAGAATCAAGAAATAAAGCCAACGGACTGAAGAAGTGGAGTTGCAAGCAATTGCTCAGGTTTTAAAAATACAAATTTTGCTTCTCTTTCTAAGGATGTTACTACCAAAAGAATGCAGTAGGGAAGCAGTTACAGTCTGTCCAACACAGCAGCTTCAGCACACACGAGCTGGCTTGTGATGTGTTGGAAATACAAAAATAAGTTTTAATCCTGGTTACATATCAGTCAATACAGCATTCCAGCAATGATCAAGATACACAATATAGGCCTATACTGTTCAGATTTGTGTTATCTGTATAGCACTGTACAGCACCCTAGGGGATGTTCACTCAGAACATGTTTTTGCATTCAACTCATTAATCTCTTGTCTTTTACATTGTCTTGCACTGTCCAAAAAAAAAAAGTACCTTTAGGGGTAGAACATCTTGACACAACAGCTTCTCACTCAAAAGTACACAGTTGCACTTTCTTTATCCCGAAAGGGTGCATATTAATACCTTAGGGTAGTTCCGCTGTCCTGCGTCTCACGTTTTAATGTAGAATTATGTGCTACATGAACATGTTTTACCATTTTCCTTGCCTCTTTTTCAGCATACAATATATTCAGCATACATTTTTAGAATACATTTTAACTCAAAAACATGCATTATATAAACATGTTTGACCATTCCAGGCACATGCAGAGAGGGGTGCTTTTTCCTAAATGAACCAAAGTGCCCATCTCTCAACAGCTATCAACAATAATATTGCGGTCAATAAAACTAAATGCATTCGAATTATAATTATTATGACAATGAGTACAAAGCAGTAACGACTGGCTCAAAACTCTGAAAATACCTGTTTATTTTTACTAATGTCAGTCTGAGACATCGATTGTGTGCATCTTAAACAAGCCCAAAATCCATCGAACAATGTGAAATGGAGCGATATCTTCCCGTATTATTCATAACCTGATTGAATACTATGTAGCCTGTCTGTTTTCAGTTGTTGTTTTGTTTCTTTTTTTTTCATTCCAGTGCCCTGCATTTCACATTTATAATACTTATTATACTGTAGCCATTTCTAAAAGCAGTATGGCACTCAAACATGCATGCAAATTATGAAAGATGAACATACCACCTTGCATGTTTACAATATAAAATTGTCCATCATTTGAACGTATTTTTAGTCAACTTTACTAAATTTCTAAATTAGTACTTCAGTGACCACTGTGTTGGAGGGGCCTGTGTCCAAGTCATTGATTCACTCATGTTTAGGGTCAGGGGGTAGAAGCAAACCAAAATTGTCAATAATAATGTTACAAACCACCCCATAATGCAACAAAGCTCTGTGGAGTTGTACAATATTGTAACACCTGATGAGTCCAAACAATGCCATCAAGCTTCCAACACACCAACAGCCGCTCTATTACGGATCACATGCAGCAATGCAGTATTCACTATGCCTCCTCTCTTGCTCACTGAAGGTTGCTGATTGATGTGAGCAGCCAGATTCTGATTGGGTATCCTACTGTCACATAAGAGCTGAATGAATAAAAGATTATACCCAGTAAGCCAAATGGGCTGTAGGTGAAATCACATCACACTTTACTGCAGGCAAAGTGGTAGCCCCCCATCACACACAGCTTGAGCCTGCAGTCTGTTTCACGCACTTACTTGCATTACATTGTGATTACACTGGTCAAAAGCATTTATGCGTCACAGATTAATTGCATACTGACAGAATTAAATGATTTCTGTGTGAATGCATTCTCTGTTGGTGCCTTTATTATGTGAGTGTGGTTGATTGCAGTAATTATATATGAAAATCCTGTGATCAGTGCTAATCAGAGCTTCTTTTTTTCCCCTAAAAATAAAAAAAATTAATGCAGCATTCATTTTTTTCACTTCCCGTGGCTAACATTATTTGCACACTATTTGTGTGCTGCATGAATGATACTTCCGGTACCTATATTGTCTCAGTTATCGCATAAAAAAATTCTACTAGTGTTTGAAACACAAAGAGGTGGTAGAAGAGACAGAAACAACTTGAGTTATTTCACACTAAACAAATGCAAAGCTAATTGTGACATTTAAAGGGTTTAGGTGATGATTATTAGATATATACAGTACCTTGCAAAAGTCTTTGTCCATTTGTATTTTCACCAAAGGAAATGGTTTTATGCCAGTTATTTATATATTTTTCTGTGCGTCAGTAGGAAATATCAGTTTACATTTCCAAATGTTTCCTTTTGCCATTAATTGTAACAATCCAGTGAGATTTTTGTATGCACAAGGAGTCTGACAACAGCCAGTATGCTCCAGAGACAGAAACAGAAAGAAAAAAAAACAGACAGACTAAATCCAGAAGAAATGTGGCACAGTCTTCAAGACACTTGAAGAAACTTACTTGCAAAACCACAGTTTGTGAAAAGTTTAGGCACTTGTGTAAAAATGCTGTAAAGTGAAAATAGCCTACTTTCAAAAAATAATGCCATAAATATTATTTTATTTATCAGTTTACTTCAAATAACTCAATCAAATCAGCATTTGGTGTGACCACCCTTTGCATTTAAAACAGCTTTTGTCTTAGGAACACTTGAGCTAAGTTTTTTAGGTAGCTTTTCAAGTAGGTTTCTTCAAGTGTCTTGGAGACGTTGCCACAGTTCTTCTGGATTTTAGTCTGTCTCGGTTTTTTTCTGTTTCTTAATGTAATCCCGAGCAGACTCGATAAAGGTGAGATCAGATCTCTGTGTGGAGCACTGGTTGTTGTAAGACTATATAGAAATAACTGGCTTAAAACCATTTTCTTTTGGTCAAAATACTAATGGCTTAAGACTTTTGTACGGTACAGTATATACATAATACAACTGATTACATAATAATTTCTGTAATTCTTAATTATTGATAAAAAAAACTTTGGTTTCTATTTGTCAACATTAGCTTAGTAATATAACTGCATTAGTTAACGTGAACTGATAATGAAAAAGCCCTAAAGCATTCATAGTATTCTTAGTTAATGTTAATTTCAATATAATACATTATTAAAATCAAATGTTGTATCTGTTAGTATTATGTAATGGACCTTAATAGATGTGATAAATAGTTGTATTTAATTAACTAATGCTAATAAAGATTAATAAATACTGTAACAATGTATTGTTCATGTAATGTTAACGTTACCTAAGGGAATCTTATTGAAAAGTGTTGCCAAAACATTTAATTTAATTTGATAATTTGCATTTTTTTTTTACATATAAAGGCCTTTTAAATATAAAGCTGAATGACTAAATACTAATTTTATTATCAGAAATCTAAAATAATAATAAGTGTTTGATGCTTTAACATTATTCAAAATACATCTGCTTTACAGGTGCATCTCAATAAATTAGAATGTCGTGAAAAAGTTCATTTATTTCAGTAATTCAACTCAAATTGTGAAACTTGTGTATTAAATAAATTAAAAAGAAGTAGTTTAAGTCTTTGGTTCTTTTAATTGTGATGATTTTGGCTCACATTTAACAAAAACCCACCAATTCACTATCTTTTGTCATCAAAATTTGTATATATCTCGGAAACCGTTTCATCATGTTCTAAAGTTACTTTTATGCATAACGACCCTTATACAACTCTAATAGGAATACTGCAATAAAAGACAAAAAACAACCATCAACATATTTCAAAATTATTGTAACACATATCATAAAATTGTTATATTAGTGCTAGCAGTATTACAACATCAATATTGTGACTTATTTGTAACATTTGAACTTTTAATTTAATGCAATATTCACTGTAATTTTGTGACCTTCACTAACAACTGCAATTGGATGTATATGTATACCTACATGCACAGTATTATCCTGCCGGTCACTATTGTTGCCATCAACATGTTTACTCGTTATGTGACCACACTCAACAAAACTGAATAATTGTGAATTCATATATTAATATTAGACACCTTAAAGACTAAGCACCAAAAATATTTTTCAAATCTTTATGTTAACATACTTTACTAGCCTTTTGTTTTGGAGCTTTGATGCAGGCATCATCTTCTCATGGTGCAAACAGACAGTAAACTACTCTGTTCATGTGACAATTTTGACCATACTTGGGGAGGGGGGGGGGGGGGCCCCCTGGTTTTTCAATAAAACTATAATACTTGAAACATGAAACTAGTGAAAATGAAATTAAAAGATTCAATTGCTGTATTAAATTTAGACCTGCTCATCGTTACATTGTATTTAATTGTTTACTACAGCATTGCTCATTATAACCAATCACACACAATTCTGTTGAGCTTAGGAATGCAGTGGTCATCAGAGGTGGTCAGATTAGTCATCGCTGAAACGCGGAGTTCCCTAAGTTCCCTTCACTCGTACTGCGTCTTGCTTAAGACGCTATGGGGAAAACTAATTTTTCTCAGATGACTGAAGCTTTTTCAATAACGCAGTGTAACTGCACGGCCATTGGTTCATGCAGTAAATTAAACACGAACCAATGGCTCGGCAGCGGAGCCGCATGAGCCTATGGCAATGAAGCCCGGCAGAATGGTCGGAGCCATCTGGCTATATAAGCGGGCATTTCGCCATAGGATCCTCAGATTTCTTCTCCTTCAGCGATGACTGCAAGATCTTCGCTCTACGAGACTCGAAGCCTTCGCCAGGAACAAGCCTCACAGCAGATCTAGACCCCTTCCTGCTCGGCTGACTTCACCGCTCCCCAGCCGCCTTCAGTGTCTGCAGCAGCTGCAGTCTTCCGGTCCTCTGCTGCCATCCGGCGATTTCTCTATTAGAGCAAATTCCTAAGAGCAAATTTTCTCTCCGTTGTTACAAATGCCGCGCCGTTATTGTCACTTGTGCAGGGCTCCTCTGAACGCCGCTGACAAACACGGCGAGTGTGTATCATTCTTGGGCACCGTGCAGCTGCGAGCGATCAGGTCACGTTTGGTGGGAGTGAGTGCGACAACATGGACGACAGCATGTCTCTGGCGGCTTCAGATGCAGAGGAGCTGTCTGCACAGCCCATTGCAGTCAGCACAGGAATGGACGCCGAACTGTTCTGCGTCCTGTCTAAAGCTGTGGAGGAGCTGGGTCTGGAGTGGTCTCCTCCTGAGGAGCCCACCAGCAGCCACCTGGATGAATGGTTCTTGCCGGGGCGCAGTCAGGCCCCTCATCAACAGGCTTCACCATTCTTCCCAGATGTCCATGACGAGATCCCAGATCTTGGCGTGCCCCCTACTCGGTCCGCTTACGTGCCTCTTCTTCATCCGCCCTCGCATTGGTCGATGCCGCTGAAGAAAAAGTGTATGACAGACTGCCTCCCCTGGATGAGTCAGTCTCTGTACATCTTTGACATCAGCAAAGGCCGCCCACCCGTCCAAGCCGTGTAGGACTTCACCTCTTGCTGAACGAGCCTATTCGTCAGCTGGACAAGTGGCCTCGGCACTTCACTCCATGGTGGTTCTCCAGGTCTTTCAGGACAAACTCCTCCGCTGCATGGACGAATTTGGACCTGCAGTTAAGGGTTTGGGATTAGGGTTAAGGGTTAGGCAATGGGACACTTCTTGCCAAAGCGCTCCAGTTCTGCAACTGCTTCCAGTCGCCCCAAGACGGCGCCAACTTATCAGTCTGTGAAGCCTGCACCTCCAGCTGCTCAATCAGCTTTTAAGCCTTAGCCCCGTCATCGCTCTTGCACCCACACAACCGATTGCTGTTATAGCGAGAAAAATAAAATACAAACATTTTCAAAAGAGAGCAAATTTCCTCTTCCTCTTATCATGAGCATCGGGTCCCCACAAGGCAGCCTGTCGCTCGAAACAATCCAACCCCTCGCCACACAGGCCGAGGCCTGGCAGGCCATCCCCTGAGTGTCAGACTGGGTTTTGGGAATAATAAAACAAGTTTATACACTTCAGTTTGCTCAAAGACCCCCGCATTTCAGCAGCATGGTTTTATGAATTTGCTGGCAAAAGGATCTATAGAAATGGTTCCCCCGGCTCAGAGCGAGTCAGGCTTCTACAGCAGATACTTCCTCATCCCCAAAAAGGATGGCAGCCTAAAACCCATCCTCGATCTCAGACATCTGAACCGCGCCCTCATGAAACGCCCGTTCAGGATGAAACAGATCCTCTCGCAAGTGTGCCCAGGTTCTTTTCACTGGATCTGAAAGTCACCTACTTTCACATCCAGATAGCCCCCCCACCACAGACGATTCTTGAGATTCGCCTTTGAGGGAGTGGCTTATCAATACATGGTCCTTCCCTTTGGACTGTCCCTAGCTCCTCGCAATTTTACGAAGTGCATGGATGCGGCTCTTTCCCCACTGAGACAGATTGGCTCAGTGGGACAGACAAATTACCTCGACGACTGGCTCATTCTGGCCCAGTCGGAAGATGAGCTTCTATCTCACAGATCCTTCCTCCTCAGCCACTTAGAATGCCTGAGACTCAGGGTCAATTTTGCCAAGAGTGCGCTGTCCCCCAGCCAACGGATATCGTTCCTGGGAACAGTTCTCGACAGAACAAGAACTAGTCGCTCCCGAACGTGCACTGGCCATTCAGCAGCTCACAGCCTCATTCAAAATTTAAGCCTCTCGCCCTCTCAAGGCATTTCAAAAGATGCTGGGCCTCATGGCCTCCACGTCTCCAGTACTTCACTTGGGCCTGCTTCGCATGCGGCCCCTTCAGTACTGTCTGAAACCGCGTGTTCCGTCCCATGCCTGGCGTCTCGCATGCCTTCGTGTCAAGGTGGGCCAGGCCTGTGTGGCAGCTCTGGCCCCTTGGAAAGATGCTCAGAGGATGGAACGGGGCGTGCCCTTGGGAATGGTCTGCAGAAAGAAGGTGGTCTCGATAGACGCTTCCAACACAGGTTGGGGAGCGCTGTGCGTCGACAAACCGGCTTTTGGCCACTAGTCGTAAGAGGAGGGTCAGCTTCACATCAACTGCCAGGAATTGCTGGCAGTATGTTTGGGCCTTCACACCTTTCTGCCAGACCTGAGGGGACACCACGTCTTAGTCCGTTCGGACAGCATGACGGTGGTGTCCTATATAAATCGCCAGGGCGGACTCTCCTTGAAGTGCCTCTTCATTCTGGTAGAGTGCCTCTTGGAATGGGCTCAGCTCAACTTGCATTCAGTGAGAGCAACACATGTGCCGGGCAGGCTGAACCAGGGAGCAGACATGCTATCTCGGAGCAATGTCCCCACGGACGAGTGGATGCCCCACCCACAAATGGTTCACAGAATCTGGGAGATCTTCGGCAAGGCAGAGGTCGACCTCTTCGCATCAGAACACAACTCTCATTGCCCAACTTATTTTCCAAAGGACAAGGACTTATTGGACCACGACTGGCCCAACCTCCCCTTTTACGCAATTCCCCCGATCGCCCTGATCCCACAGGTAATCAGATGAATCAGGGAATGGAAGCACAGGGTACTGTTAGTGGCCCCGCTCTGGAGGAACCAACACTGGTTCGCAGAGCTGTCTCGGCTGCTCTCTGCAGCCCCGTGGCCCATCCCCCTGAGAAGGGACATCCTCTCTCAGGTGAACAGAACAGCATGGCACCCCCAGCCAGAGCTGTGGGCTCTGCACATTTGGCCTCTCAATGGGAGCCTGCGGACCTCTCCGAGAGCATGCTAAAAACAATCTCTCAGGCTAGGGCACCGTCTACGAGACGACTCGATGCCCTTAAATGGTCAGTCTTCTCTGCCTGGTGTACAGCCCGCGGCACAGACCCAATTTCCTTTGACATATCTCTGATATTATCATTCCAACAAGAGCTGTTGGATAAGGGCCGTTCCCCTTCCACGCTCAAGGTCTATGTAGCAGCCTCTCACGCTCCTATAGCTGGCCAATCGGTGGGCAAGAACAACCTAGTTGTTTGGTTTTTGATGGGGCCTAGGAGGCTCAATCCGCCTCACCCCATCACTGTCCCTACATGGAATCTGCCCACGGTGTTGAGGGCTCTGAAGAGCCCTCCCTTTGAGCCGTTACAGTCCGTTGACCTTCATTCCCTGACACTAAAAACCGCTCTGCTACTGGCGTTAGCATCGGTAAAGCGTATTGGTGATCTGCAGGTGCTCTCTGTGAACCCCACCTGCCTTGAATTCGGGCCCGGCGAATCTAAGGCATGGTTACATACCTAAAGTGCTTCCTTCTCCATTCAGAGCACAGGTAATAACTCTATTGGCGCTTCCTCCTTCGGCGCAAGACCAAGAGTTGAATTTACTCTGCCCTGTCAAAGCGTTCAGATTTTATATTGAGCGTTCCGCTCCATTCAGGCAAACGAAATAGCTCTTCGTATGCTTCGGTGGACGCACCAAGGGGTCTCTGGTCAAGAAGCAGATACTTTCCAAATGGATAATTGATGCTATTGTGCTAACGTACTCCTCTTTGGGCCTACAATGCCCCATGGGAGTAAGAGCCCACTCAAATAGAGGCGTCGCCCTCTTCCTGGGCTTGGTCTAGCGGTGTGTCCATTGCAGAGATTTGTGCAGCGGCCGGCTGGTACTAGCCGTCCACATTTACCAGGTTTTATAATCTGGACGTCCCGGCCTTACAGGCCCAGGTCCTTTCTGCATAACAGGCTCACTCTTGTCATATGACAAACCAGTGTTTTCTGGCGTTTGCCTTCTTCCTGTACTCTCTTGGCCCTCACTGAGTTCCGAGGCTGTACAAAAATTTATTGGGACAATTAGACAAGGCCGGGCCGACCTCTAGAAGTTTGGCCCTATTGCCTCCTGCTGGGTTTTCCTGCAAAATACTTGGTCCCTCTGGGCCCCTTTTTGGTGCTTAAGGCAAGTTCAAGTATTGTCATTTTGATTTTCAACGGACGCTTTGTCGCGTCCAGTGTACTAGACAGACTTTAGCTGTTGCTGCGCAGACACGGTGTTATTCACCTATCAAGAAGAAACAAAGCAACCTCGGCGTCCGATCGCAGGCCTTCCGCTCCTTGAGTTCTCTCCAGCGCTGGAAAGCTGATCCGATATTTACACGGGTCCTACTTCTTGCCTTATTGCCTTAAAGGTGCTGTATGTAAGTTTTTGACTCTACAAAAGCATAAAAATACCATAATATGTTTGCAGATATTTAAGAAACATGCTAAGTTAACATACTTGTTTATCTGAAAAACAATGCTACAATCAGTTATTCTCCTTTGAAAATGTGCGTTCAGGCCCGGAATGTCGGTCTCTGTTTTGGTTTGTGAAACCCACCCACTGCCAGTTTAACCAATTGTATTTCGTCACCCCGGGTTGCCAGTTGGCGGAAAACAGAGCGTATTTCATTTCATTCATCGTCAAGTGCACTCGTTCCTGTTGCTGTCTTCAATCTGGCAACCTGCGTGTGCGTCAAGTCTGAGGAGGAGGGGTAGGGTGAAAAAAACCCTCTCCAATATTTTGAATTTGGACTGCAAAACCTAGTTCAACCACTCGGTGTCAATTCTACATACAGCACCTTTAAAGGGGTCATATGATGTTGCTAAAAATAACATTATTTTGTGTATTTGGTGTAATGTTTCGTCACCCCGGGTTGCCAGTTGGCGGAAAACAGAGCGTATTTCATTTCATTCATCGTCAAGTGCACTCGTTCCTGTTGCTGTCTTCAATCTGGCAACCTGCGTGTGCGTCAAGTCTGAGGAGGAGGGGTAGGGTGAAAAAAACCCTCTCCAATATTTTGAATTTGGACTGCAAAACCTAGTTCAACCACTCGGTGTCAATTCTACATACAGCACCTTTAAGCCTTCTTTTGTTTCGCAGACGTTTTCATCTTTTGTTTTATATGCGCCATCTCTATATTTCTGTCGCTCGGCTTGGCTAATGTCCATCCTGTGCACTGAACGCTCTCTCCTCCACATCATGAGTAGACACGCCCCTTACTGCTGATTGGCTACAAGTTTGTTTTGCTATTCGGCCCGAATCTGTTTTCTAAAGCTTTTTTGAAAAATCGCTTACCCCACCTTTAATATTAAGAGACATACGTTTTAGACACCATATTGCCTGTTTTTTGCTCTATTTCACCAACAATAATTTCAAACACAGCCACAGCACTGTTTTGTGTCTCTGAGCAACATGACAGGGTTTTGTTCCTGAATGAATCAACCGTTTAAATGATTCAGTTCAATCTCAATGGCTCGGTTATTAACAGTGGCTTGTTGCCACCTACTGGGGGTTTTAATTTCACATTTAAAGTATCGTTTCATTTTTTTAAATATTTTCGAATATCAGTATTCAATTTTTTAGGATTAAAATATTAAAACATTATTCATGTATTTGTAACTTCAGGTTAAAGCATCATATGTCCCACTGAGCTGCATTAAACAGTGTGTAGATACATTTAAAGGTCCCTTGAAATGCCTTGAAACACGCAGCCTTATTCTATGTGGTGACGTAATTTCAACTGAAACAGGAAGACAAGGTGGGACATATCGAACAGCCCCGCCCTTTTTTTAAATAGCCAATAGAGTTTGGTTATATGTGCTTGGACCAGAGCCGTTGAGCTCGGTAAAGCCGCATTTCACAGCCACAGTCTAATAGATTACCCCCTAGATTCAATATGAAACTCTTAGTAAAACAAAATAGTGATCATAATCATGATGAGGCTGTAAAGTTTATAAGTTTATAGGAAGTGTTTAATGTATGCCAATTTGTGCATATGATTCGATCCGTGCAATCGCATCTCTGAACCGGAGCCAAAGTCCGGAGTAGACTAAAACCAGACCTCATTTGCTCCAATCGAAAGCATATTTACACTGTCTGAATCGTTCCCTATCGTCTACATTGTGCACTACGTGCCATTCACTGTACAGGAAATACTATACTGTGAACAATCTCAGCCGCAGCTTCAGCATCTATTTATAGTGTAGAGGGCGGGCACTTCAGATTCTAGAGAGCATTTGATTGGTCAGAAAATTTGATGAGAAGCTGCATTATGAGGTGACGTCAAAAAAAAAAATTGATCCATTTTGGTGAAGTGACGAACTGCAAGCTTTGAATGCTTATATCTTCTAAATGCGAATTTTGTCACTGATTTGGAGCACACTGGTTTATATATAATTTTAAGACTAACATATTGATACCAACACCCAAAAAAATTTCAATTATGATTTCATGGGGTTTTTAAATGCCATTCAGAATCAGCTTCTGTGTTTCTTCTGCAATAATGCACACTTCCAGAAAAAAACAAAAAGTATTTGTAAAGGTACAAATGCCCATAAAGTGTAAAAAGCACTTTAAACTTGTTGGAAAAGATTAATTTCTGTTTGACACAGTTTGACACAATTTGAACACTGATTGAGACCCTTTATTTTTTCCATATTTGCAGGAAATTCATTAAAACACCTGTCAGTAACATTTTTAGAGCTTTATAAATGAAAACCTTCTTTACGGTCACTATTGTGACCGTTGGGATTAAATGGTTAATTAACTACATGTACTATGTATAACTATGTGGTTAGGGTAAGGTTTAGGGTTAGTGTATGTAATTATGCATACTTTATTTGTATTACTATAGTAATTACATGTAACAAAAACACTGTACAATAAAGTGTTACTGTTTTTGTTTTTAAAAGAGTTCAACTGACCACCAACTAAACCAGCTAAACACCTGCTTGGCCAGACTAGGTGTCCATCTAAGGACCTGCAAACCAACTTAGGACTTAAATAAGGTTTTTTTAGCATGGTAATGCCAGAGCTATTCATAAATCTCTAAACTCTAATTGGCAATCAGTCAGTAAATCTATAAAGCTGTGCTGAGTCTGACATAGTAATGCTCAGAAAAGAAACCTGTGTCATTTTTGTAAAGGTACAAATGCCCATAAAGTGTAAAAAGCACTTTAAACTTGTTGGAAAAGATTAATTTCTGTTTGACACAGTTTGACACAATTTGAACACTGATTGAGACCCTTTATTTTTTCCATATTTGCAGGAAATTCATTAAAACACCTGTCAGTAACATTTTTAGAGCTTTATAAATGAAAACCTTCTTTACGGTCACTATTGTGACCGTTGGGATTAAATGGTTAATTAACTACATGTACTATGTATAACTATGTGGTTAGGGTAAGGTTTAGGGTTAGTGTATGTAATTATGCATACTTTATTTGTATTACTATAGTAATTACATGTAACAAAAACACTGTACAATAAAGTGTTACTGTTTTTGTTTTTAAAAGAGTTCAACTGACCACCAACTAAACCAGCTAAACACCTGCTTGGCCAGACTAGGTGTCCATCTAAGGACCTGCAAACCAACTTAGGACTTAAATAAGGTTTTTTTAGCATGGTAATGCCAGAGATATTCATAAATCTCTAAACTCTAATTGGCAATCAGTCAGTAAATCTATAAAGCTGTGCTGAGTCTGACATAGTAATGCTCAGAAAAGAAACCTGTGTCATTTTATCCCAGTAATCATTACACAGCTGCCAGATGAACATGTCTGACTGTGGCATTTATGTATTCCCATTATTATAAATTCAAAACTGAAAACATTATTGTTGGGTTTCAGTGATAATAGCAACTTACTTTAATGTATTTACATAAGGATTTATGCTTTATCCAAACCCCAAGCTGATCAGCTGTTCTTTTTTCAGCAGCAGTCAAATAGAAATGGAGGGGTTGCTCTGACATAAAAGAGCAAGATATTTTCTCTTATAGTAGACTTGTTGGTTCATTGGCAATTCAAGGTACAAAAAAGGTTCAACAACAAACACAAACGCAGGAACTAGACATGCTTTCTTAAAATGTCAGCTAACTGACGGCTGAAGAAGAAAAAATCACCTCAATATATTCTCAATATATTCCTCAATATATTCCTCAGAAAGAAGCTCAGAGGCTCCATCAATATCAGTGTGTGAGAACTTTGGTTACTTGCATCTTTTTTTAAGCCACACAGAAGTGTTAGCATGGTGAGTGAGACGTTTATCAAGCTGTCATTGTCTTTATTGTGACAGTAGGAGCAAGGGTTGGGAAGATCGCAATGCCGTGTCTTACCAGCTCCTTGTATCTCTTCCTCAACTCACCTTCAGTCTTTGACAGATTCCTGGTTTGAGTGCTCATGGATAAGTGGTGTTCTCAGAAAGCTTGGATATTTATATCTGCTCGCTGACATCAAATGTTGTTGTTGTTGTTTTTTGCCCTGGATCAGTTTACCAATGGGGGGAAAAAAACAGGGATGGCACAAGCAAAATAATCATATCAATACGCCAAAGCAGCCTCTCTGAAGAGCAATCAATCGTGTCATTTTGTGCTTTTAGAAAATGTAACGCAGCGGATAGGGAAAACTTATAGCTGGAGAGATCTTAGCACTGATGGTGCTCTCTCCTAAATTGAAGGCTCGTTACTTTGAAGGGAACCAGGGTTGTTTTCCCACAAAAATGTGGCTCTTGAGAAAGCTTTTTGTTCATATAACATAAGCTTTTACCAAACAATTGAGGTAAATGTACTTTTTTCTCAGTATTCGCTTTCAAAATATTGATTGATATCGTCATAAATGAACAATAAATCCAAACAGGTATATGGCCTCTCTTCTTGAAACAAAGCTGGTTAGCTGGTTATCTAACTACAGAGTAATCAATAATTGCATATTATGTGGTTTCTGTACATGATATTTGTCACAATTATGTCTAATACTCATAAAACACAAAGCACTTTGGTTCAGTAATCAAAATGTTTCTGCACCTGTGCACACAAGGATCAGGCCACACACGCACATGTTTTATTCCTGTTATGAGTATTAATCATTGAATTAACCCATATATTTAAGCAATTATTCATGGTCAGCTGATGAATTTGGAAAGTTGTGTTGTGTCATATCTCATGTTACGGTATGAAACATGGTTTTGCAAGCCAAATATTTGACTAACAACAAAATCTTGTGCAGATTGTAGTTTGTTCTGGCCAAGAAACACAGAAAAATATAAGATACAATGATATTTGACATACACATTTGATAAGCTATTTTGTAATCAGTTTTGTATGTATATGAGCCCATGCTGTTGTTGCTGTTGATGCTGTTTTTTTTTTCATTATATATATATATATATATATATTTCAGAACACAAGATAAAACATTTCTATATCTAAAGAATGTAAGGCATGATGTAAGACACATGCAACACTTTTTTTACTCTTGCTTATTATCTACATACTTTCACAGAATCCTCAGACAGATTAGGTGTAGTCAGAAATGGGTGTCCTTTCCACCACAGTTCGCTTTCCTTCAGGTTAGCTGCAGTCTGACCTCTGGTAGGGAGATCTGCAGGATTGACCTTGCCTTTACAGTGAGACCACATTGCAGGGTTGGGTAAAGACTGTATTCCTGCTACTCTGTTTGACACAAACTGTTTCCATTTGTGAGCTGGACTGCGAATCCACTGTAGCACCATCATTGAATCTGTCCACAGGTGAACCTGTCGGAGCTCCATATTCAGGCTTTATCAAGTTGTTTCCTAGTCTTGCTACAATCACTGCTCCCATCAACTCAAGACATGGCAGGGAAATCTTCTTTAGCGGGGCTACCCTGGACTTTGAAGCAATGAGGCATGTAGTCTTTGTTCCATCATCCACCTCTTGTAGCAGGTATGCTACTGTACTCTAAGCTTTCTTGCTTTTGTCACAAAGCACGTGAAGTTTCGTGCATCGTGTTCAGATTTTATTCCATACCAGCGGGGGATGACTATGTGGTGGATCTGTGGAAGTTCTGAACACCACCTTTGCCATTCTTGTGCAAGATCTGTAGGCAGCTACTCATCCCAGCTGAGGCATTTAATTCAATCCCGAGTAAAAAGGCATTTCACACACACAGTGAAAGGGGTTAGAAAGCCTATTGGGTCGAATATGTGAGCAGAGAGTTTCAGATCAAAGACAAAATCATCCGGTTCAGTTCTCCAGACCAAGCCTAGCATCTTCAGTACAGCTCCTGTTGTCTCTGTCTCTGGTGCAAGTTAATTCAGCCTCCAGCCATAGCCATTCATCCATAGTTCATTCATACATAGCCCCCAGAGATCAACTAAAAAATGGTAGGCCCCACAACCACCGAAGCCTGTGGGCCCAGCTCGTCCTCATCCTGTGAGAGCTCTCTGGCCGCTGCCACAACGTCATAAGTCTAAGGCCTTCTCAAGCTGTATGGCTGACCCATCTAATCTGCGGCCTATTATGCATCAAACTAAGATTGCTGTAGAGACAAAATGTAATGCAATCAAGTTAGCATTTTTAAACATTCGCTCACTAAAAAATAAATAATTTCTGATCAATGATAAATAACCACAAACCACCTGGATTTTATGTTTCTAAACGAAACATGGCTAGAAGACAGATGCAGTGCAACAGTCCTCAATGAAACAGCCCCTCCTAATTTTACTTTCATGAGTGTCTGCAGAGCTGGAGAGTGGAGGTTTAGCTGCTCTATTTAAAGATGTCTATCAATGCAAGCAATGCAAGTGTCATTTGGTCAGTACTTGTCTTTTGAATATCTAGGGATTGTGCTGATAGGTGCTCCACGCATTCTGTTTATCATTATTTACAGGCCTCCAAAATACTCTCCAGCCTTTGTTGAAGAGTTCACAGAAATGTTATCAATGATTTCTTCAGAGTTTGACTGTTTTGCTATTGCAGGGGATTTTAATATTCACATAGATCAGTGTTTCTCAACCCTGGTCCTGAGCGCCCCCCAACACTGCACATTTTGTATGTCTCCCTTATCTGACACCCATTTCAAGTCCTGGAGTTTATTTTAATGAGCTAATGAGTTGAATCAGGTGTGTTTGATTAGGGAGACACACAAAATGTGCAGGGCTGGGGGGCGCCCAGGACCAGGGTTGAGAAACACTGACATAGATAATACAGAAATCAAAACTGCAAAAGAAATGATAACTGTTTTAAACACTTTTGACCTGATTCAGCATGTGCATGGACCTACACACAGTCAAGGACACATGGTCTAAACATTTCATCCATTGTTATTAAGGATGTAGCACTATCTGATCACTTCTGTATTTTCTTTGATATATTGATCTCTGCTACCACTGAATCTAGATCTGTCTCTGTCAGAAAGAGATGCATTAACAAAAGCACTAGTGTGCTATTTATGAAGGCTATATCTTTAACACCAAGCATTTCTACAGACTCTGTTGATATTCTCCTTGGTTCCTTTAGCTCAAAAGTTAAGAATGCTATTGATGATATTGCTTCTGTGAAGGTCAGCAAGAAGACTGGCAGACAAAAATCACCTTGGAGAAAATTAACAGCAGTACAGAATATGAAAAGATAATGCCGAAAAGCTGAGCGGATGTGGCAGAAGACGAAACTTGAAATTCACTATAGCATCTATAAAATCAGCCTTCATACTTTCAAGGTGGAACTAGCCACAGCTAGACAGACCTTCTTCTCAAACCTTATAAACAGTAACTTAAACAACACTCGCACTCTTTTCGTTACTGTTGAGAGACTGACAAACCCCCCAAGTCAGATCCCCAGTGAAATACTCTCCGACAGCAAATGCAATGAGTTTGCTTCCTTCCTTTCTGAGAAGATCAATAATATCAGAAAGGCGATTAGCACATCCTCAAGTTATGCAGAGGTCAGACAGATTTGACCTCAATATCAAACAGAAGTTACTATGTCTGTTTTTGAAGCAATTGATAGCAAAATTTTGGATGAAATAGTATAGCACCTTAAATCGTCAACATGCTATCTTGACACACTTCCCACATATTTTTTCAAAAGGGTGCTTAACTGTTTGGAAGCAGAT
>NW_015505622.1:260913-274157 GCF_001515645.1 Sinocyclocheilus grahami
GATCACTTCTGTATTTTCTTTGATATATTGATCTCTGCTACCACTGAATCTAGATCTGTCTCTGTCAGAAAGAGATGCATTAACAAAAGCACTAGTGTGCTATTTATGAAGGCTATATCTTTAACACCAAGCATTTCTACAGACTCTGTTGATATTCTCCTTGGTTCCTTTAGCTCAAAAGTTAAGAATGCTATTGATGATATTGCTTCTGTGAAGGTCAGCAAGAAGACTGGCAGACAAAAATCACCTTGGAGAAAATTAACAGCAGTACAGAATATGAAAAGATAATGCCGAAAAGCTGAGCGGATGTGGCAGAAGACGAAACTTGAAATTCACTATAGCATCTATAAAATCAGCCTTCATACTTTCAAGGTGGAACTAGCCACAGCTAGACAGACCTTCTTCTCAAACCTTATAAACAGTAACTTAAACAACACTCGCACTCTTTTCGTTACTGTTGAGAGACTGACAAACCCCCCAAGTCAGATCCCCAGTGAAATACTCTCCGACAGCAAATGCAATGAGTTTGCTTCCTTCCTTTCTGAGAAGATCAATAATATCAGAAAGGCGATTAGCACATCCTCAAGTTATGCAGAGGTCAGACAGATTTGACCTCAATATCAAACAGAAGTTACTATGTCTGTTTTTGAAGCAATTGATAGCAAAATTTTGGATGAAAAAGTACAGCACCTTAAATCGTCAACCTGCTATCTTGACGCACTTCCCACATTTTTTTTTTCAAAAGTGTGCTTAACTGTTTAGAAGCAGATGTCTTAGAAGTGGTGAACTTTTCCAAACTCCCTGAAAATCTTGATTACACCATATTGAGCAATTATAAACCAATATCAAAACTTCCTTTTATAGGCAAGATTATGAAAAAGGTTGTTTTTAATCAGCTGAACAAATACTTAAACTCAAATGGATACCTGGACAATTTTCAATCTGGTTTTCGACTACATCACAGCACAGAGACAGCGCTCATTAAGATAATAAATTATATTTGCTTAAATTCTGATTCTGGCAAAGTATCAGTGCTGGTACTACTAGATCTCAGTGCTGCGTTTGACACTGTCGATCATAACATACTTCTTGCTATCTTGACGCACTTCCCACATTTTTTTTTCAAAAGTGTGCTTAACTGTTTAGAAGCAGATGTCTTAGAAGTGGTGAACTTTTCCAAACTCCCTGAAAATCTTGATTACACCATATTGAGCAATTATAAACCAATATCAAAACTTCCTTTTATAGGCAAGATTATGAAAAAGGTTGTTTTTAATCAGCTGAACAAATACTTAAACTCAAATGGATACCTGGACAATTTTCAATCTGGTTTTCGACTACATCACAGCACAGAGACAGCGCTCATTAAGATAATAAATTATATTTGCTTAAATTCTGATTCTGGCAAAGTATCAGTGCTGGTACTACTAGATCTCAGTGCTGCGTTTGACACTGTCGATCATAACATACTTCTAGAGAGACTGGAAAACTAGGTTGGGCTTTCTGGGATGGTTCTCAATTGGTTCAGGTCATACTTAGAAGGGAGAGGTTATTATGTGAGTATAGGAGAGCATAAGTCTAAGTGGACGTCCATGACATGCGGAGTTCCACAAGGCTCAATTCTTGCACCGTTCTTGTTTAGCCTGTATATGCTCCCACTAAGTCAAATAATAAGAAAGAACCAAATTGCCAATCACAGCTATGCTGATGATACCCAGGTTTACCTAGCCTTATCGCCAAATGACTACAGCCCCATTAACTCCCTCTGCCAGTGCATTAATGAAATTAACATTTGAATGTGCCAAAACCTTCTTCAGTTAAACAAAGAGAAAAAGTCATTGCATTTGGAAACAAAGTTGAAGTTCTCAAGGTGAATGCATACCTTGACTCTAGGGATCAAACAACTAAAAATTAAGTCAAGAATCTTGGTGTGATCCTGGAGAGAGACCTTAGTTTCAGTAGTCATGTCAAAGCAGTAACTAAATCAGCATATCATTTCAAAAACATTGCAAGAGTTAGATGTTTCCAGTCAAGACTTGGATAAACTTGTTCATATCTTTATCACAAGTAAGGTGGACTATTTTAATGGTCTCCTCACCGGCCTTCCCAAGAAGACCATTAGACAGCTGCAGCTAATCCAGCTCACGCTGCTGCCAGGATTCTGACTAGAACCAGAAAATCTGAGCATATCACTCCAGTCCTCAGGTCCTTACACTGGCTTCCAGTTATATTTAGGATTGATTTTAAAGTACTCTTACTAGTTTACAAATCACTCAATGGCCTAGGACCTAAATACATTGCAGATATGCTCACTGAATATAAACCTAACAGACCACACAGAGCATTAGGATTGAGTCAGTAAGCTAGTTAGCTATTATGCCGCCCGCAGTTGGAACAAGCTTCCAGAAGAAATCAGATGTTCTAAATATTAGCCACATTTAAATCTAGACTCAAAACGTATCTGTTTAGCTGTGCATTTATTGAATGAGCACTGTGTGACGTCCAAACTGATTGCACTGTATTTTATGTATAATCATTTCCTATTTTTAACTGTTTTAAATTCATTTAAAATCCATTTTTAAATCATTTTAAAAGTTTTTAAATTCCTTGTTTTATGTGATTATAATTTTTTTATTATTATTTTACTTCCTTTTATGTAAAGCACTTTGAATTACCATTGTGAAATGTGCTATATAAATAAACTTGCTTTGCCTTGCCTTGCCTATTGTGTCTGCAGGTCCTAGTATGCCTGTACCTATTGTTTGTGACACATTTGTCTAAACTGACTTTAATAAATCTTGAGAAATTCTAGTGTGGCAAGTAGCCCCTCTCTCCCCTGCAGACCAAAGTGGTGGAGTGCTATTCACAAAACACTGTGCCATATCTAAAAAATGAGCAATACTGTGATTATTTTGCGCATATTTTAATCCATTCACTTTTGAATGTCAACTACGTAAATATAAAATACAAATTTATGTAGAAAATGGAAATGATTGGAACAATATAAAGTCTATAATAAGCATCAAACATACAATACAAGCTCAAAAAGATTTGTTTACCAAATGTTATACTGGCATTAGTAAATGTTGCAGGTAGGATGAACACATCCACAGAGGAAATCTGGCCACAGAGCATATTTCTGGTTGTACGGTGCCTTTCGGAGGCATCTGGCTGTTTCCCTGTCACATTGGCAGAGGATTTTCTCACATCTGTCATTAAGTGCATCTGCATTGAAAACATAAACGTAAATTGTCGGCTGTGTAAAATAAGTAGTTTGCATACAGAATAAAGGAAACCATTCTTTAACCATGCATTATGCCTCTTCAACAATATACTGAGTGTTTCCTATAGTGCGTTACGGTGTTTACTGCAAGAACAAGATCTAAAAATATATTGTGGTTTGGTTAAAAACACTGCCTCTTTAGCCTGAAGTCTCCCATCTGTTACAATACACACCCAGTATTACTACTGCTTCCTGAAGCTGGAGTAAAAGACCAAACAAATAATTTCTAATCATATTTTTTCCACAAGTTTACTTTCCCTTTTAAGGTTGACTTTTTCTGTTTCTTATTTGACCACAGGCTATTATAATGTAAAAAGTGATTCTAAAAGAATTTAAATATGCCAGTTTAATATCTAAATAACACATCATACCGCAGTCAACCTCCTTTTCTTCACACGTCCACTGATACCTGTCCGTTTTTGTCTGACAGCCTGCAAATTCTGCATCCCCATAACAGCAGTCATGTTTGTTGTTCTAAAACATTAGCCACATTTAAATCTAGACTCAAAACGTATCTGTTTAGCTGTGCATTTATTGAATGAGCACTGTGTCAAGTCCAAACTGATTGCACTGTATTTTATGTATAATAATTTTCTATGTTTAACTGTTTTTAATTAATTTTAAATCATTTTTAAGTCATTTTCAAAGATTTTAAATTCCTTGTTTTATTGTTGTGATTATTTTTTTATGATTATTTTACTTACTTTCATGTAAAGTATAATAATTTTCTATGTTTAACTGTTTTAAATTAATTTTAAATCATTTTTAAGTCATTTTCAAAGATTTTAAATTCCTTGTTTTATTGTTGTGATTATTTTTTTATGATTATTTTACTTACTTTCATGTAAAGCACTTTGAATTGCCATTGTGTATGAAATGTGCTATATAAATAAACTTGCCTTGCCTTGCCATCGTTGTTTTCCATTTCTCCTTCAATTCTGGAATTTCATACGAGAATGCCCTGCTCAAGGTAATCATTCACAACTTCATTATAGCGGTGACGCAACACTACATCTGACTGCAACTTTCTCTTAAGGCCTTTTAATCTTTTCCTTGCAATTCTGTAGTTGTCTGGTAGTTCTGGCTTGTCAGGTCGCCAAGGCAGCTCAATGTCATATCTTCCATCTTTGTACTGAGTTGTCTTTTCAAACTTGTGAAGAGCCTCCTCTTCCTCAGGGCTGTCTGTCTGCTTCATGGTGATACCGAGAGACTCTATTTCCCAGAAGACTTTCAGACGCTCTGAAACCAGTCTGTCTTCAGTAACTTGTAAGTGCGTGCAGGCTGCATCAGCAACACTGGACATTTTGACTTGGCCTTGCACTGGCCATCCAAAGATGCTCTCAACGGCTACAAGTGCATCTGTAGTTCTTTCTACTCAGCTTGATACTTTACACCAGTATTAGTCTGCACCAATCAGCATCGACAACTCTGTATCTTAAGTGCCGTCGTCTGTGTAATCTGCTAACGGCAAGCCTTTTCGTTCCAGCTCTGCTTGGATGTGCTCACCTGGGATCTTCATCAAGGCAGTGCACACTTGGGGTGTCTCGAGCGCTTCTATTTCAATTTTCTGCCGCTTCTTCCAGATGTTCTGCAGAGTTAATTTCATTGTGTTGTGCTTCGCTGTTACTGGTACTGCAGAGCCAAAAGTATGAAGAGTGGCTGTTTCTTGCTTGATCACAGGTAACTTTAAAGCTCCTACTGTGTTCTCACTGATGAAGCTTCTCTGACTGCCTCCATCCAGTAAGCAGCGAATGCTTCTACATCCACCAGGTCCTTCTGCACATGCTCTTACAGTCTGCAGCATTGTTCTTGTTGTCATCAGTGTCGGAAGTGCATGTCTCTTCTTTCTCACATACAGCACTGTGGTGTCGGCCTCCACATACATTACAGCACAGTTTAGTCTTACAGAATCTTGCGATGTGCTTTGGCCCAAGGCACATGAAGCATCGTCCCATCTTCCTCAGTTTGTCCTTTCGGGCAGCAATATCAGTTTCAGGACACAGTTCTGTTTTTTGTGCTGCACTCTCACAGAAAAGGCAGTTCTGTATTCATTGACTGTTGGTTTGCAGTACTGCAGCTCATGGAATGCTGTGCTTTCTGTGCTTCATTTCAAATTATGTCTCTTGTCTTTTAACTGGTTTCTGATAGCTTTGACTGTCTCTGGAATTTCTTGGCTTAATCAGCTGCATGGTTCTTTCTCTGCTTAGAATCTCTTTCTGCAGGAATTCCATAGTTCAATTCAATTCAAGTTTATTTGTATAGCGCTTTTCATGATACAAATCATTGCAAAGCAACTTTACAGAAAATTAAGTTTCTACAATATATTTAGTAGTAGCTTATCAGTGGTGTAAGACTTTAGCCGGCAGTACTTCCTCCAACCACTAGGGGTCACACTCCTGCCATGACCAGCAGTATTACTCCCAGCCACAAGGGGGCGCGGGATGTCTGCTGCCCGCAATCTTCCTCCCAGTTGCCAGGGGGCAACCATTGGCAAGAACTCTCAGCTGTGCTTAGCAATTATTGTTGATGATACTCACCTGTGTAGGGCCCTATTTAAGTTTGCCTTTAGCCATTGTGTTTTGTTCAGTCTTAAGCATACCTACCTTTGTATCCTGTTGTAAACTGTGAGTCTTTTGTAAGCCATTGTGCTTGTTTTGTGTTTGCCTTTTTTTGTTGTGATTATTGGAAGCCTTGCTTCTGGTTTTGTTTGTACGTTGTTCCTTGTTTTTTTTTATCTCTACAAGTAAAACTACTTGGAGTTTGTATCTCTCGTCTCTGTGAGATTTTGTCATTCCTCTGCACTTGGGTCGCCTTTTTTTGTTGTGATTATTGGAAGCCTTGCTTCTGGTTTTGTTTGTACGTTGTTCCTTGTTTTTTTTATCTCTACAAGTAAAACTACTTGGAGTTTGTATCTCTCGTCTCTGTGAGATTTTGTCATTCCTCTGCACTTGGGTCTAAGAAATACTCAACCTGGAGTTAACTCACTCTGGAAGAGCACCAGCTCTGTGTCCAGGAGATCAGGGTTCTAGCCCAGCTAAGACCACATTTGTGATTATTTGTCTATAGTCTGGCTGTCCCTGCTTCTCTATCATTACAAGTGGTGACTGTCAGTTAATGTACATATGGCAGAAATGTACGGAAAAATCAATTAAAGACGTAATCAAACAGACAATGAACTTAACTTCTGAGACTTTCCATTCATCGCTGGTTCCTCCCTGTAGACTGTACTGGAGAGTAATGTCGTCTGGAATCATCTGTAGCAGAACAGGGCACAACAAGCTGCCATACGCCTTTGATACAACACCCAGCGATTCTAAGCTGCGGATATGTACTTCACATTCATCAAAAAAGTTGTCTCAGAGCAGTGACGTCGTTAGATTTCTTTACTGGGCAGAGATTCAGCAGTTTGGTCGTGTGCGCCTTAATAAGCAGGTCCTTTCTTCCGAACAGTTTCTGCAGCAGCTCGATCGCGTGATTTTAATTACTGTCTGTTAACCTTTGAAGCAGCACCGGTTAGATACGTCTTTAATTAATTAAACTTCTCTGTTTTGCTCAGCACATCATTCTTGTGAATAGCGGTTTCAAACTGATTCCGAAAGTCTTGCTACAGACTGATTTCACCGTTAAACTTGTCGATAATCAACTTGGGTAACTTAACTGTTTGTCTATGCACCGAGGGCTCTGTGCTGCTCGATCTGCTTCCTTCCCGGTTTCTCTGTATCACTCTGTGCACGTGTGATTTGCGGTGATGACTTGCTCGTTGAATAATCCTCAACATCAGCGATTTCATTCTCCAAATCATCGGTCTCCATCCTCGATTCTAACATATAACTCCAGCAGTGTTTCCTCTTTTTCAGATAACGGGGCTAACTGTTCACATAGTCGTTCAATGACCGGATCTTCTTTGTCTACCTCTGTTTCAATATCTTGTAAAAGTCTCGTAGTACAGCTCTCCGTTTTCGGAGTAGTCTGTCAAGTCGCTCTGTCATTTCGGGTGTTGCTTGCTAGGTTCCTGGGTTTCGGCACCAGATGCTTTGTCGTGTCTTCTTCACTTTAACAAGCAATAATGACTCGTGACGACTTGAATTAAAACAAAAGAACTGATTTACTGGAGTTTCAGGTTTTTTACAGGGGTGAATTCACTTTAGCAGGGCACATACATACTCGGTTCCCTTCTCAGCGCGCTCTTCTTCCTCTTCTTCTTTCCAGTTAAACGGCGGTTGGCATCAGCGTGCTCTCAATCTTAACAGCATTATGGGCAATGTTTTCTTAAAGGGGAACAGCCCAATAAATTACTATATAAACTGTTTATGTTCTTATTATTGAAAACAATGAATTAAACATTACACTAAGCATTTATGACTAATATTAATCTAATTTAAGTCACAACATAAACAAGCTGCAGCGCATCCGGGTTCTACGTCAGAATGCCAGCTGTTGCGTCAGCAAAACTACATGCATGTGTCATGGTACTCTTGTGAATGCACAGTGAAGACTGACATGGAAGAGAAGAATTGTTATATAAAGTCATTATTTTTGTTCTCTTGCACACAGAAAATATTCTTCATAAAATTGCAATCCAACCACTGATGTCAGATGGACTAATTTAGCAATGTCTTTACTATGTTTCTGGGTCTTGAACGTGGTAGTCGTGTTGCTGTCTATGCAGGGTCAGAAAGGTCTTTCATCAAAAATATTTAATCGGTGTGTTTAGATGCTTAGAACAAAGTTTTTACAGGTTTGTAATGGCATAAGGGTGAGTAATTAATGACAGCATTTTCATTTTCGGGTGAACTATCCCTTTAAGGTCTGTTCAGTATTATTCAGCAGCTTTATCGCTTGCTCAGGAGCAAATTACTCTCCTCCATCCCCAACTCCTCCTATCATCACAGTCAGGACTTGGCTTTCTGATATTCCTTGTTTCTCAAATCAGACTCCTTTTTATCTGGAATAATGTTGTTATACTAAAATGCCATAAAGAACATTAAGAATATATGCTACATTTGGTTTTGTTCTGTTTACCCTAAGGGGGTAGCAAATTACTCTCCTCCATCCCCAACTCCTCCTATCATCACAGTCAGGACTTGGCTTTCTGATATTCCTTGTTTCTCAAATCAGACTCCTTTTTATCTGGAATAATGTTGTTATACTAAAATGCCATAAAGAACATTAAGAATATATGCTACATTTGGTTTTGTTCTGTTTACCCTAAGGGGGTTATTGCTGCTCTCCCTGCTCATTCATGACAAGCTGCATGGATGGGCAGTGAGTTTTTACCCAGAACAGAATCATACCGTCAATCCAAACTGTATGCTAAGCGTTAATCATTTTGATGATATTGGTCCTGACAGAAATCTAAAATATTCAGCTAATTGTTGTTTGTCTTCCCGTCATTCTCTGTAGTTAACAATTGGATACCTTATTGGATACCTTGGTCTCCCAGCTTTCATGTAAGAAAACTCACTAGTTATTTTCATTGATGGATTAATGGATTTCTCTTGTTTTATACAGTTTTAAGGTTGGGGTTGGCTGCACTAAAAACACAATGCATATCTAATACAGCTGTTTGTCCCTAAGTAATATCTCCATTTCACTCCAGTTTTGCTTTCTCTTCTCAATGATAGTTAAAATATTAATTAATTAAACAATTAATTAAACAATAAAAGAATCAGACTGTGGCATTTCCTTTAAGCATGTGGCTTCACGTTTTTAGATAATCTTAATTTTATTCAGCGTCATAAACATTGTGACTGTACTGTACATAAGCCATATTTGGGAAGCATTAATGCACCATTGCTGACAACTCAGAACTCGGATTTAAAAATAACCACAGGAATGACGAACATTAGACTTGTAAATTTGTGGCAGACTGATCAGAGCTGGGTTATGTTAAAGGTCATCATCACAATGAAACAAAAGTTGTGTAAATATGTAAGTTTAGCTTGAGAAGGCATTCGTTTTTGTAATGTAATATTATCGCATTTCACTTTTCATGCTTTTGTCTAGAGCAAACTCAAGCATTTTGTGTTTAAGTGATAAAAAATGTCTTAAATCATGCTTCATCGTGTTTTGTTTACATTTGATTTTAGACTAGAAAGCTTTTGAGGTTGAATTTGAGAAATACAGCTCACACATTCTAACCTCCTACTTTGTCTGGAATGCAGCATAAGCAGTGTGTCTGATCCTGATGTAATGTGGTCAGGATAACATTTACAATCATTTTTCATCATTTATTCTGTATGATGTTTTCTGAAGTAATTCAGACACAAAAATTTTGCTCTCTCTCTCTCTCACCCCTTTTACAACTTTTACAAAAGCACTTGAACCTAATGATTATTATTTATTTACTCCCAGTGCATTTTCTGGCAGACACAAATATGTATAATAACATCTTAACATGCTTTTATTAAAAGAAAAAAACTGCTCTTAGGCACATACAGAATATGAGAAAAATGAGTGAAATGACATTTAGATCACATCCATTTTAATGTACACTGCAGCATTCTCTACTCCCCACCTTCTTGTTAATCCGGAACAGTCGTCCTTTCCCTTCCCAAGGACACGGATGTCAGGTTCATCTGTGTGTGTTGCCTGATTGCTACTGCTTAATTAGAGTAATTACAGCTAAATGAATGAAAGGAGAGATAATTTTTTTCCTGTTAGCATGACTCCATGAATCTGGACAATGTCGAATGGTTTTTCCAGAATGCTACAGAAAAGGTAATAAATTATAGACACAAAGGTTTTTTTTTATAAATTTTTTTATGAATGCAGTGCATTCTTGATAAATATAATGAAATTGAATTGTTGGCTCAGTTATTGCAAACTTGCAAATTATTCTAAGTCAAACTTTCCAACTTTGAGTTTTAGATTTTCAATAAAGATTCATTAGTGGTGGAGATGCTTAATTCAGTCAACCATGGTGCATTTAATTTATGGGGATGGGCAGTGAGTTTTTACCCAGAACAGAATCATACCGTCAATCCAAACTGTATGCTAAGCGTTAATCATTTTGATGATATTGGTCCTGACAGAAATCTAAAATATTCAGCTAATTGTTGTTTGTCTTCCCTTCATTCTCTGTAGTTAACAATTGGATACCTTATTGGATACCTTGGTCTCCCAGCTTTCATGTAAGAAAACTCACTAGTTATTTTCATTGATGGATTAATGGATTTCTCTTGTTTTATACAGTTTTAAGGTTGGGGTTGGCTGCACTAAAAACACAATGCATATCTAATACAGCTGTTTGTCCCTAAGTAATATCTCCATTTCACTCCAGTTTTGCTTTCTCTTCTCAATGATAGTTAAAATATTAATTAATTAAACAATTAATTAAACAATAAAAGAATCAGACTGTGGCATTTCCTTTAAGCATGTGGCTTCACGTTTTTAGATAATCTTAATTTTATTCAGCGTCATAAACATTGTGACTGTACTGTACATAAGCCATATTTGGGAAGCATTAATGCACCATTGCTGACAACTCAGAACTCAGATTTAAAAATAACCACAGGAATGACGAACATTAGACTTGTAAATTTGTGGCAGACTGATCAGAGCTGGGTTATGTTAAAGGTCATCATCACAATGAAACAAAAGTTGTGTAAATATGTAAGTTTAGCTTGAGAAGGCATTCGTTTTTGTAATGTAATATTATCGCATTTCACTTTTCATGCTTTTGTCTAGAGCAAACTCAAGCATTTTGTGTTTAAGTGATAAAAAATGTCTTAAATCATGCTTCATCGTGTTTTGTTTACATTTGATTTTAGACTAGAAAGCTTTTGAGGTTGAATTTGAGAAATACAGCTCACACATTCTAACCTCCTACTTTGTCTGGAATGCAGCATAAGCAGTGTGTCTGATCCTGATGTAATGTGGTCAGGATAACATTTACAATCATTTTTCATCATTTATTCTGTATGATGTTTTCTGAAGTAATTCAGACACAAAAATTTTGCTCTCTCTCTCTCTCACCCCTTTTACAACTTTTACAAAAGCACTTGAACCTAATGATTATTATTTATTTACTCCCAGTGCATTTTCTGGCAGACACAAATATGTATAATAACATCTTAACATGCTTTTATTAAAAGAAAAAAACTGCTCTTAGGCACATACAGAATATGAGAAAAATGAGTGAAATGACATTTAGATCACATCCATTTTAATGTACACTGCAGCATTCTCTACTCCCCACCTTCTTGTTAATCCGGAACAGTCGTCCTTTCCCTTCCCAAGGACACGGATGTCAGGTTCATCAGTGTGTGTTGCCTGATTGCTACTGCTTAATTAGAGTAATTACAGCTAAATGAATGAAAGGAGAGATAATTTTTTTCCTGTTAGCATGACTCCATGAATCTGGACAATGTCGAATGGTTTTTCCAGAATGCTACAGAAAAGGTAATAAATTATAGACACAAAGGTTTTTTTTTATAAATTTTTTTATGAATGCAGTGCATTCTTGATAAATATAATGAAATTGAATTGTTGGCTCAGTTATTGCAAACTTGCAAATTATTCTAAGTCAAACTTTCCAACTTTGAGTTTTAGATTTTCAATAAAGATTCATTAGTGGTGGAGATGCTTAATTCAGTCAACCATGGTGCATTTAATTTATGGCATAAATTCATGTATTTAGGTTTCAGAATTCATAAGTTTTGTTTATTTGTGAAGATTATGATGACAATGTCATGGCAGTAGTTGACCTGAAAAAGGAAACAAACAGTAAAAGGAGACAATTAAGCTAATTCCCACCTTAGTTCTTCTTGTTTGTTGTGCTCTGGCACATTTCAAAACACAACAACACATAAAAAAATCAAGCTTTTGTAGCAAGATGCATCTGTGTTCTACATAAGAGATTGCCAGTATTTAGAGTAAAAAATGTTTATTGCATGTATAAAATTAAAATATTAAATGAAATATCTATTTCAAATGCCATATATGATACAGTATTCAAGCTTTTCTAAGCAAATCAATAGGATACATACTCATTTGCAACTTGGAGGTCCAGTTCCAGTAACACCAGTTTTTTTTTCTCCTTCACCATAAAATCTCTGTTGAATTTCATGAACTGTTATCCATTTTAATTTGCAGCTCATGCTTGTTACACTTATGGTACATATCTCTCTATCATCATCTATCGCTCATTGCCTGACCTTTCTTGAGTGCCCCTGAGTTATTCAATGTTCTTTCATGATGTTGCAGGAAAGCTGTCGCTTATCTGCAGGGTTGAAAAGTTATGGAGCATAAAGTGCTCTGTCTGAAATTGATAAAGCCTGGAGGACTGTGTTTCCCATCAGGGCACAAAGCTTATCGGCACAACCAGCCTGGAGTGATGGCCTGCAATGCTGTGCTCTGAGGACCAAGACCAACCTAGGAAGCCAGTCAAGGGGACATTCTCCCTGGAGACTCTCTGTTGATGTGACTGAACTGGAGGCTGTACTTTATTAAATATTGGAATCCTGCTGTGGTTTAGGAAGTCTTCATAATAGTTTATTTCCTAAATGCAAAACATGTCGAACTGTTGCTTCTGTAGAGTTAGCATTGACATTAAAAGGGAGTTGGAGTTTGAGGTAGAGGGCTGCATTGGGATTGGGTCTCACAGGAGTGGGTGGTTTTATCTTTGCTGCAGGCGGGAGTTGGCGGTCAAAAAATATAGCCCAGGTCTCAGGAATTGTAATAAGAATGATGGAGTCAACAAATTAAGTTGAGAAGAAAATTATAGAGGCTATTTTTCTTACAAAAGCAAAGCAAGGCAAGTGCAATGATTGAAAACAATTTTCAGTTGTTACTGAAAGAATGGAAAATAATTGAACTTTGTAAGTAGTGATAAATGTGGAAAGGTGTTAGTATACAATGGGCACAAAGCTGTTACCTCTGGGTTAAGGCGACATATCTCCATTTGTTATTACACATGTTTAAATATGTTTTTAGGCTCTTCTAGTTGTGATACTTTGTT
>NW_015505622.1:274167-289932 GCF_001515645.1 Sinocyclocheilus grahami
TTAATGTACACTGCAGCATTCTCTACTCCCCACCTTCTTGTTAATCCGGAACAGTCGTCCTTTCCCTTCCCAAGGACACGGATGTCAGGTTCATCTGTGTGTGTTGCCTGATTGCTACTGCTTAATTAGAGTAATTACAGCTAAATGAATGAAAGGAGAGATAATTTTTTTCCTGTTAGCATGACTCCATGAATCTGGACAATGTCGAATGGTTTTTCCAGAATGCTACAGAAAAGGTAATAAATTATAGACACAAAGGTTTTTTTTTATAAATTTTTTTATGAATGCAGTGCATTCTTGATAAATATAATGAAATTGAATTGTTGGCTCAGTTATTGCAAACTTGCAAATTATTCTAAGTCAAACTTTCCAACTTTGAGTTTTAGATTTTCAATAAAGATTCATTAGTGGTGGAGATGCTTAATTCAGTCAACCATGGTGCATTTAATTTATGGCATAAATTCATGTATTTAGGTTTCAGAATTCATAAGTTTTGTTTATTTGTGAAGATTATGATGACAATGTCATGGCAGTAGTTGACCTGAAAAAGGAAACAAACAGTAAAAGGAGACAATTAAGCTAATTCCCACCTTAGTTCTTCTTGTTTGTTCTTTCATGCATAATGAAATGTGCTCTGGCACATTTCAAAACACAACAACACATAAAAAAATCAAGCTTTTGTAGCAAGATGCATCTGTGTTCTACATAAGAGATTGCCAGTATTTAGAGTAAAAAATGTTTATTGCATGTATAAAATTAAAATATTAAATGAAATAATATCTATTTCAAATGCCATATATGATACAGTATTCAAGCTTTTCTAAGCAAATCAATAGGATACATACTCATTTGCAACTTGGAGGTCCAGTTCCAGTAACACCAGTTTTTTTTTCTCCTTCACCATAAAATCTCTGTTGAATTTCATGAACTGTTATCCATTTTAATTTGCAGCTCATGCTTGTTAGACTTATGGTACATATCTCTCTATCATCATCTATCGCTCATTGCCTGACCTTTCTTGAGTGCCCCTGAGTTATTCAATGTTCTTTCATGATGTTGCAGGAAAGCTGTCGCTTATCTGCAGGGTTGAAAAGTTATGGAGCATAAAGTGCTCTGTCTGAAATTGATAAAGCCTGGAGGACTGTGTTTCCCATCAGGGCACAAAGCTTATCGGCACAACCAGCCTGGAGTGATGGCCTGCAATGCTGTGCTCTGAGGACCAAGACCAACCTAGGAAGCCAGTCAAGGGGACATTCTCCCTGGAGACTCTCTGTTGATGTGACTGAACTGGAGGCTGTACTTTATTAAATATTGGAATCCTGCTGTGGTTTAGGAAGTCTTCATAATAGTTTATTTCCTAAATGCAAAACATGTTGAACTGTTGCTTCTGTAGAGTTAGCATTGACATTAAAAGGGAGTTGGAGTTTGAGGTAGAGGGCTGCATTGGGATTGGGTCTCACAGGAGTGGGTGGTTTTATCTTTGCTGCAGGCGGGAGTTGGCGGTCAAAAAATATAGCGCAGGTCTCAGGAATTGTAATAAGAATGATGGAGTCAACAAATTAAGTTGAGAAGAAAATTATAGAGGCTATTTTTCTTACAAAAGCAAAGCAAGGCAAGTGCAATGATTGAAAACACTTTTCAGTTGTTACTGAAAGAATGGAAAATAATTGAACTTTGTAAGTAGTGATAAATGTGGAAAGGTGTTAGTATACAATGGGCACAAAGCTGTTACCTCTGGGTTAAGGCGACATATCTCCATTTGTTATTACACATATGTTTAAATATGTTTTTAGGCTCTTCTAGTTGTGATACTTTGTTTTCAAATTTAATAGAGTTTTATTAGACTAATAAAAATGGGCCAAGGTTTTTGTCATGTGTGGTGCTTAACTTTAGCATTATTTTGTCTTATTGTCAGTTTAATTTAACACAGTGTTTTATGTTGATTATTCTGAACATTTAGCATAGCCCTAACGTTTGTGTAAATTTTTCAGACTTCCTACAATTAACAGCATGTCTGTGGATGCGGGCAGGAGTGGATACAAACACAAATCATGTGTAACCATGTATCCCCCAAAGCATGTTCAAAAACGTCTCACAGCAAGAACTGGCAAATCTGGTGCAGTCCGTGAGGATAAGGTGCATGCCATAGGATAAGATATTGTTCATGCCAAATTCTGACTCTACGATCCAAATATTGCAGCATACATCAAGACTCATCAGACCAGGCAACCATTTCCAATCTTCTGTTGTCCAGGTTTGGAGATCCCATGCATATTTTAGTCTCAGTTTCCTGTTTTTAGCTGCCAGGAGTGGCACCCGCTGTGGTCTTCTGCCATTATAACCCATCTGCTTAAAGTTTTAACGTGCTTTCAGAGATGGTCTTCTGCATATCACGGTTGTAACAAATTGTTATTTGAGTTACTGTTGCCTTTCTATCAGCTCAAACCAGTCTGGCTGTTTTGGGGGGCTGGGTTCCCCCTCCGTACAGATCGCGTTCCGGGGGGTCCCCCTTGGTAGAAATCGTGATCGCTTTCCCCTCGGTAGAAATCACATTTCACCCTCGGGGGGCCCCCCCTCCTCCCTTACGGCGCCCCTGTATACACACACACACACACACACAGATCCTTCAGTATTATCAGCAGCTTTCGCATTGCTCAATAGTTAATTACCCTCTTCCATCCCCAACTCCTCTTCTCATCCATTCAGGATTTGGCCTTCTGATTCCCCTTAAATCAGACTAATTTCTAAAATGTTTACATTAAATTATTAAACATGAATGATATCTGCAATACATTAATGATGATTCTGTTCTGTTTACCCTAGGGGGTTATCGCTGCTCTCTCTGCTCTCATCCATGCTAGGCTGCATGGATGCGCAGGGAGTTCTTGCCCAGAATAGAACCATACCGCCAATCAAAACTGTATGATAACTGTCAATTTAAAGAAGAAGTTACAGGTCTGTGAGAGCCAGAAATCTTGCTTGTTTGTAGGTGACCAAATACTTATTTTACCGAGGAATTTACCAATTAATTCTTTAAAAATCCTACAATGTGATTTTCTGGATTTTCTTTTCTCATTTTGTCTCTCATAGTTGAGGTATACCTATGATGAAAATTACAGGCCTCTCTCATCTTTTTAAGTGGGAGAACTTGCACAATTGGTGGCTGACTAAATACTTTTTTGCCCCACTGAAAATTTTCTGTATATATATTACTGAAAATGTTCCTTTTGACCAATCAAGTAAAGGTATATCATACAACATGATATTGTGATAAAAAGAATAGACCAATATGCATTATTGACTAAGAAAGTTTGTCAAAAAGGCAGAAAAAAATCTAAATCTAGAGATTTTCTAAATCTCGCTTGCTAGAATCTAGCAAGCGAGATTTTGCTTGGACAAAAACTGTTACAGAGATCTTATCCTTCACAGTTACAGAAAAACCCAAGGTATTTTTTTCTCAGTCTGACAGTCTGTCTGTTTGACCAGCCAAACACTTTACTTGACATTCTATTTCACCATTAGTGTCCATCACAACCCTGACTACAGTCTGTGTCTGCAAAAAAAAAAAGGTTCATGTGTGTGTACATGTGAATGGGACTGCGTAAGCTGGAGGCCCATAGGGCAAACTGCTGTAACGTTTTGAAAATTGAGTTTCTCCTGGCAGTGAGACAGTCAAAAGAGGACTGAATCCAGTTGTCCCTTTATTATCAGTAGTGTAATGCAAGGAGCAGAGGTGCCTTCCCACACAAAGGCAGTATGAATTAGCGCAAACGAAACAGGGAGGGAGAGATGGACACACACAGTGAGAAAGGGAGGCTTTCATATAGAGGTGCTCAATGGAACGGAAAGGAAAATGGCAGCTTTCATACAGTACAGAAAATAAAATGGTCACTGCATTCTCTGCTCTATGGGAGGCACTGCTGCCTTGCACTTTACGTCTATAGCATGCTTCTAACAACGGCCTCTGTCCCTGATTGCCTCCACTCCATCAACAACAGAGTGACACAATCTGTACGCTCATAAATCCTGCTCACTATCAGTGATGAAAGGAGGGTTATTTCTAATCATGCCTCCAAGAGATGTCTTTAATTTCTCTCTCTCTCTCTCTCTCTCAGGGTGGTGCTCCCTCTCTCTCTGGTAGGTCTCTTGGTATTCCCATCGCTGGCTGACAGAGTGAGTGCCTATAAAACATGCAGAATGCCATCTGTGACTTTTCCCTTTGGGCATGACTTCTAATCCACAGCAGTCACAGAGCTTTGTTCATTTCTTTTGTTCTGTTGATGCACACAGCATCACAACATCCAAGCCCTTCAGTTCAGTTCACCGCTGATAATTGGATTGCATGAACAGTTTTGTGCGCGTCTGTGTATTTGCAAATTTATAAATATCTTATTCTCTGGTTCACAATATGCAGTACGCCATGTTTGTGTCAAGTGAAGTGAAGTGAAGTTTTTACCGGTGTGACTGTTATTTTTTTATTTATTTTTTTTTATGCAAGCTGTCTCAGTTTAGAAAGGAAATTTTTTGGTTAGCATTAAACATTTGTATGTTCAGATCAAAAAAAAGATTTCTTCAATGAGGTAAGAAATCCAGCTGTTAGAATTAGCCATTCTTTTCATCTCAAAGGCAGTTGGTTCGCTGGTGCATCTTATGTTTTTGTTTTTGTTTTTGTTGTTGTTGTCGTTTGTTTGTTTGTTTTCCTGAGCCAAAAATTATATTATATTATATATTATTATATTATATATTTAAATTATTAATTACTGTGATGTCACAAGAAAATTGTGTCATCTGACCATGCTGATTGGCTGTTTTTGGAAAGATATGCCTTGCATTGAGCAATTTCTTAATTATTATATGATATACTCTTGTGAAAAAAAAGTACACTTTAGCATACTTTAAAAAAGAGCACTGCTTACGGAAATAACATATTTTTAAAGAATATTTAAGTGCAAATTAATTGCATGTTAATTGCAATTAACTGAAAATCTATTACAGTTTAAATTTGTACTGGACATTATCCAGTAATATTATGGACATTTCCCTTAACCCTAAAACAGAACACAAATGAAATGCAAAATTCAAAAAACTAATGTCCAAAATGATATTTGTATCATTTTGGCTGAAAATTGTACTTGAACATATCTGTAATTATACATTTGTAATGACAAAGTTGCAAAATATATATATATAATGCTATATACAGTGGTGTGAAAAAGTTTTTTTGCAAATTTGTCACACTTGAATGATTCAGATCATCAAAAAAATTGTAATATTACACAAAGATAACCCGAGTAAATACAAAATGCAGTTTTGAAATAATGATTTCATTTATTAAGGGAAAAAAGCTGTCCAAACCTGCCTGGCACTATGTGAAAAAAGTAATTGTCCCCTAAATCTAATAACTGGTTGTGCCACCCTTTGCAGCAACAACTGCAATCAAGCGTTTGCATTAACTGGCAATGAGTCTTTCATATCGCTGTGGGGGAATTTTGGCCCACTCTTCTTTGCAGAATTGTTTTAATTCAGCCACATTGCAGGGTTTTCGAGCATGAATGGCCTGTTTAAGGTCATGCCACAGCATCTCAATCGGATTGAAGTCCAGACTTTGACTTGGCCATTCCAAAATCTTAATTTTGTTTTTCTTGAGCCATTCAGAGGTGATCTTGCTGGTGTGTTTGGGATCATTGTCCTGCTGCATAACTCAAGTGCGCTTGAGCTTGAGGTCACACAAACTGATGGCCGGAAATTCTCCTTCAGGATTTTCTGATAGAGTGCAGAATTCATGGTTCCATCAATTATGGTAAGTCGTCCAGGTCCTGAAGCTGCAAAGCAGCCCCAGCATCTCCTCTCCACCTGTAGCTGGTGTGTGGTGAGCGCACTGGTGCCGTTGTCCTGTGGCTGCCGTCGCATCATCCAGGTGTATGCTGCACACTGGTGGTGGTTGAGGAGAGACCCCCACATGATTGTAAAGCTCTTTGGGTGTACAGCAATACACAATAAAGCGCTATATAAATGCATCATTCATTCATTCATTCAGACCATCACACTATCACCACCATGTTTGACTGTTGGTATGATGTTCTTTTTATGAAATGCTGTGTTACGCCAGATGTAACGGGACACACACCTTCCAAAAAGTTAATCTTTTGTCACATCAGTCCACAGAATATTTGCCCAAAAGTCTTGGGAATATTTTTCAAGAGTTCTGGGTTCTTTTATGACCTCCTGGATGAGCCATCGTTGCTCTCTTTGAGTAATTTTAGTAGGCCGACCACTCCTGGGAAGGTTCACCACTGTTCCACGTTTTCTCCATTTGTGGATAATGGCGCTGATCGAGGTTCGCTGGAGTCCCAAAGCCTTAGAAATGGCTTTATAACCCTTTCCAGACTGATACATGCCAACTCTTTTGTTTCTCATCTGTTTTTTAATTTCTTTAGATCGCGGCATGATGTGTTGCTCTTTAACACCCCACACATACGTACGCAACCCAGGCAACGATTAGTTCTGTGAAACAAAGCAAAACCAATGTTACACCGTGTCTACACCGGACACGAGTGGTGCGGCGCAACAAAATACTATAGAACTCATTATAATCAGTGATGCTGTCTACACCATAGATATATATAGCCTTAAGCCTTCTTTTGTTCCGCAGACGTTTTCCTCTTTTGTTTTTTATCCGCCATCTCTATCTTTGTCGTCGCTCGGCTAATGTCCATTCTGTGCACTGAATGCTCTCTCCTCCACATCATGAGTAGACACGCCCCTTACTGCTGATTGGCTACAAGTTTGTTTTGCTAGTTGGCCCGAATCAGTTTTCTAAAGCGTTTTTGAAAAATTGCTTACCCCACCTTTAATAAATGAAATAATCATTTAAAAACTGCATTTTGTATTTACT
Source organism: Sinocyclocheilus grahami (assembly GCF_001515645.1). Lineage (NCBI taxonomy): Eukaryota > Metazoa > Chordata > Actinopteri > Cypriniformes > Cyprinidae > Sinocyclocheilus > Sinocyclocheilus grahami. The sequence continues at coordinate 281,063 of NW_015505622.1, forward strand.
TGCATTATTTTTGTGCAATATAAAAATTTGTTTGATGATCTGAATCTTTTAAGTGTAACAAATATGCAAAAAAAATTAAATAAACAGGAAGGGGGCAAAAACCTTTCCACAGCACTGTATACATGCACACAACCTTTTTAATCCTGTATGTTTCTTTTATTTTTAAATTTTTTTATGTTAATATGGGATGACATGGAGCGTCATCCAGTGCGACATCCAGTGTAACATCTGACATGATGATGTGAATTCACGCTTTTAAGATATAAATAAATCATTTTTCAGTGATAAAACATCTATAATATAATGTAATTTACTATATTATATAAAAACAATAATATAATTTAAATGTTTTATTTAAATATAAAAAAAATAAAATATCTTCTTATTATTATTTTCTTTATTTTTTTAGTTGCTTTTAGCCAGCATAACTGTGTAGTTATGACACCTACCAGTAAGGGCTAACTAAGCGTCCCTTTTTTTAAGTGTCCGATTTTGCACTTTTTATTTTCACTTGGCAATTTATCCATTTCTACACTTACTTATTTCCTTCTGTCATCAGACTTTCATTCTTCTCTGTTTCTCTCCCTTCACAGATTGAGGACAAAATGGAAAACATCTTACTGCAGTAACACAAACACAAGCTAGGGGGCAACAGTAACCACCTAACAGATGGTCAGGACAAGAGACACATCAACACAGGGATATGTAGACACACTTCCACCCTTCTTGAAGCGGTCCCTAAATGAGAAATTACACACTCAGTGATTTGAGTGATGAGTAACCGAAGCAGATGCCTGAAGAATCTGGGCCGTATATATAAGCTGAAGTGTTTGCATGTGGATTTACCACAGTGGTGCAGAAAATAAACGTTTTATTGTTGTTGTATGTTGTTGTACAGTATAGTACAATTTTCCCAGTTCTAGTTGACTTTGATTCCTACAACTGTAAAATCCCCTGTGAATAAATGAATGTATCAATTACTCTGCCATTTTTTAGCATGTATGACTCCTGATGTGCTGCCTGCCACTTTCGTTCTTGATTTATTAAGAGAAATAAACACAGACTCTGAGTGGTTACTCTATGTAAAGCAAGCAAAGTCTCTGAATCACCTGTTCCTACAGATGGGATCCAGCTGCTGTGGAGTTGGAGAATGAAGTCTGGCTGTGGATCTCTCCATTGGGATGACAGCCGTGGGATTTTTCCATATGGATGGTGATTACATACATGTATACATCTAAAGCAAGCATTTCCGTCTGAAAATAGAAATGTCTGACAGTGAACGAGAGCATGCTTTAAAATGGTGCATTTAGAAATTAGGGGTAAACAAATGTAATGAAATTTTCCCAGAACTTCTGCATATAATCTCCCTCTTCCCACTGGAGTAGGAGCAGCTGGTCATCTTCAGCAAATGTTGCCCTGCTATAAATGGCAACCCAGACAGCTGAATTATGGCCTAACCCACTTTTTTTTCTGCAATATATTATTTTTATAAGACTGGCGATCATAGCCTTTTAGAGACGTTGGTTCACATACAGGAAATGCATACGGGGTTTTTGTCTTGCTCTGCTTATCCATTTCACTGATGAATGGTGTGCCTCTTTACGAACTAACAATGTATTTTGCAGTACACTGTAAAATGCAGTTGATTTATTCAAAGGACTTCTCGTTTGTCTCCATAACTGAATTCAGCATTTATATGTGATTACATAAAAATGAAAAGTAGTCTTGGAATTATTTGAATGTTCTGGGTTCAGCCTCTTATCATTTCCAATTTATTGTTGCAGAAAAGAATGCATCACATGCTAAAGATGTAAAATGTACATTCTTTAACATTTCTTCAAGGGTGAGTGATGTAAGCTGGTGTGAATCTCTATATCAGCAGTTTTGACTTGTGTTAATGACCTTGTGACCTTTTTGACTTAAAGTCGCTTCATTGTCCACAGCAATATCCAGAAGTTTAAAGTATTTTTAACTCACAATTTCTACCCAATAAAATATTTAGAGCTTGGCATAAAACATATATTCATTATAAAAATTCCAATGGGATTTCTAAGATTTGATTAATTTACACAACCTTTAGAAAGCATGATAGGCTTTTTTGTATATTCAGGTAAGAAATATATATATTTTTAAGTTATTGTTTTCTTATTTTAAAGATTGTTTTGTCTTATTTTCAATAATTTTATGTCATCTTGAGGCATCCTTGGAAGTTTTCTGAGTTCCTATGGTTCAGAACCACTCTATACCATCTCTGGTGCATGACTGGTGCTGCTCAGCCAATGATATGAGAAAATAATGGAATCCTGCCTCATCCATGTTACCCATTGATTATATAATTCCTCTGATACACTATGACCATGCTAAATAAGATGTTGTAGACCCTTTGTTCCAGAGCAATTTGTTTCTGTCAGACTAAAAAGGTTAGGTGTAGAATTGATTCATGATCAACAAAGGCTAGTTATGCCAGGTTCTGTCAGCATGAACATGTCAGATTACCAGCCATACATGTTGCAGCACTGTTTCAGAATGCTGCACAATCTAAATGTTAGAGCTGACATTGCGCGTGCACTGTAGCTGATTCCAACACTCAGAAACGCAGTGTTCCAAGGGCATTGGTGGCGGCAGCGGCTGTTACCCTGTCAGTGAATATGATATGTACTCAGACTGACAGCCTCTGAAAGGTTTAATGGAGTTCTGCAAGCTAACCATGCAAGCCAACAGTCTATTTCCTCCCCCAATGACGGATGAATGATATGACATTGCATTACTTGCTACACGGAAAAGACTCAATCATCGTTAGGTTACAAAATACATACATCAAAAAGACTGAGAAATACTGTTAGTAGCTTATGAGCCTAAGCTGAAGATGTGCTCTGCTTTGATCTGAAAAGGAATGGCATAACAGCTTTCACAGAAACCATTTATAATAAAAACACATTGAGCTGGTTGGAGCTTCTCTGCTTGAGAGAGAATAAAAGGCACTTTCCATAGGGTGATATTATATAAGTAAAATCTGTTTTATGTACTATATGTTTTTCTTCACATATTTCAAATAAATGATGTTTGAACTTTTTGAAGGTTGAGCTGAACACATCACAACAATTTATGTAAATGATTTAAGTAATTATTTATTTAAGATTATTTTTGTAAGATTATAAAAGGCTCAAATGTTATTTCTTTAGTACCACGATTTTAAGAAATGTTATTTAAATTAAATGTATGAAATTAATTTAATTCAACTTAAATTAATTTTAAGTATTGTTTTTTTTTTTAGGAGCTTCAACAAACCTACCTGTAGAGCTACAGTACTGTTTATGTGTGCTGTCAAAACTAATGTCATAAATACATTTTTTTCCTTTGTGTTTAAAGCAGCTTTTGCGCTAGGTGCACTTGCACACAGTTTTTCAGGTAGTTAGGTCTCTTGAAGCATCTTGGAGACGTTGCCACAGTTCTTCTGGATTGAGTCTGTCTCAGTTTGTTCTGTTTCTTCATGTCGTTTCAGACAGACTGGATGATGATGAGATCAGATCACTGTGTGGAGCACTGGCTGTTGTCAGAAAAATCTCACTGGATTATTACACTTAATGGCAAAATGAATGTTTGGAAATGTTTTGGATTTCCTACTGACACACTACAGCAAAAGATAGAAATATCTGACTTAAAACCATTTTATCTGGTGAAAATACTAGTGTTCTAATATTTTTGACCACCACAGTAAATATGATTGTTTTTGTAATTAAAACAAATTTATTTTTTACTAAAATTCATTTAAACTTCTTTTAAAGTTTTTCCTTTTTGGTTCATTTTATGTCAGGTAATAGTTTATCAAACACTTTCAATTCTATTATATTTGTATCTCTAATGCAAAAGGGATAGAGGGAAAAAAGTTGAGCAAGATTCCTGCTTCATGTAACAGAAAAAAAATGCTTTGAATTTTGAATAGCCCATTATTAAAAGTTTAAGAAGAAAGTTGATAATGGCACCTGTAAACTAGTTTAGGTTTAGATCACTTCCCCTAGGCCGGTCAGAGAGTACAGTGCATAAATAGACTGACACTTAAGTTTTACACGTGGGTCAGTGAGTCCTAGTAAGTGTGTGAGCCAGTCTGGCCATGTGTGTGGGTTGCAAATTTTGTCTGCACGGGGTCTTGAGCAGCTGTCCTAAATGAGTATTTTAAAAGAATGTGCTTTAGAAATTCAAATACAAATTCTCATTCGCATTCCCTCCATTTTCAACGAAAATTGTGCCCATAACCTCCATTATATACATTCCAAATAAATAGGCTTAAACAGATGTAGTTATACTGCAGATATACTACCCCGTGCAGAATCTGCAAAATCATCAATAAATAAATAAATTAGCTTTTATTTAGTATATGACTAAGCCATGAATTTAGCCATGAATAAGTGTTTACACATAACAGATATTTAGTCCATATGACAAAATAATAACTAAATTAACATAACAACCCATTCATAAGTTTAGACAGACAGACAGACAGATAGACAGATAGATAGATAGATAGATAGATAGATAGATAGATAGATAGATAGATAGATAGATAGATAGATAGATAGATAGATAGATAGATAGACTACTATGCGCCAAAGGGTAGGCCTTCTGCAAGTCTTAGTTTTTAATAATTTATGAACCTGCCATTACTGCTGTCCACAAAAAGCTCCAGCGGAGGACTGTACCTATCAGCTCTCTAACTCTGTATTGTATAATTTTATTCAGTATTATGTTAAGTATTTGGACACATTAAAGCTAGATGACTGAGAATTATAGTGTTATTATATATACCATAGAATATTAGATATGTGCTTTGATGAAATAGTCAAGAAATTTTTAATTTATAAACAGCCTATGTCTTAGTAAAATTAAATTTATAAATAGCCTACGTCTTGTCTGTAATGTGAACATTCTCCTGTCAGAAAGACTCATGCGACAACGTGTCTTCCTCCCCCGAAATAGTATCCAGCACCCAAGGCGTGGTGATGTCTACGTCGCGTCTACATGTGCCACAAACCACAGGGAAAATACGTACACTCAAGCTGTCAGTCAGGAAAGGCTCCGCCTTTACAGACGTTCGATTGGACATTGCAGATAGCGCGCTGCATATGATTGGTCGACGCCGCTGTCTGTCAGTTTTCAAGGGTTTCTCTGCTTCCTTGCCGCTGAGCGATGTTTTGAAGGGGAAATGGGTTCGGATTTCTTTGATGAGGACGGAAGGGGGAAGTAAATAATTGAAATGTCTCTAATATCTGGCAATATACATTAAGCGACTATCAACCAACGTCCATGCCGTTTCCTTGCTCCAGAAAAAAATCGATTGGATAACCTCCTGGATTCGTAAGACTGAAGTTTGAATCCTGTCCTTGTTAACGTACAGGGGACGTCCGTAATAAAGTATAGAATAAATGACAGTACCATTGACATGAATTGCTTAAAATTGTAATGACTTTATGTTCACTAGTCTTTACCTTTCTGATACATTTCTGGCTACCAGGCGATGGAAAGCAGAGGGTCACAATCTGGTTTGTGCAAACAAAGGATATGTTAACTTGACCGAAACGGTTCAATGTGTATATTATCAATAGCGCGTTTTCCAAAAGCGGAAATACTGGACTTGATATCTAGAAGTGGCCATTGATGTGGCTAGAGTTCGAAAATCACACGGAAGAAGATGGCAGCAACTAAAGGCAAAGCTGGACTAAATAATGAAAGCAGTTCTGGTCGGGATAGTGGCAGGACAGACGCAGGGAGTCCCACGTTATCCGCAGGGGCCGCATCCCTGACCACCAACAGGACCTACACACTAGATGACCTGGACACCATTGCCACTGTTGGTAAGTTAGCCCTTCTGCATCAAATTAAAACACGTTTTAGTCAACAAATGTTTCCTAAAACGTTTTCATATTCTCCAAAATGTGTACACCCATGTTTGTCCCACCAAGTGGCTTTTTTAGTATGGCATTTCAAGGTACAGTTTTTGATCCTAAGCTTACCATTTAGACTACCCAACTATACAAAGAGACAAGCTAGAGCTGTATAGCAGCACATTAAGTTGCCCTGGGAATTCCCTTGGGGGTGACTGCAGTAATGGGCTGTCAAGTACACCTGCATGCTTGCTTTACCAGAGCAAGACCTAAATATAGTTCAAAGTTATGCTTTGTTGCTTGTTACCAGTAGAATTTAGTCACAATTAAGCTTATTTAATATTTGAGGCCATTCATGGAAACTGACATTTAAATTGGCATTTTGAAAATAAGGCTCAGGTGGGAAACCTCGGAAATGAACAAACTGCTGAGCAAACTATGACCTTTATCAGGAGTGTCTCCCTTCATATATCGTTGGAACGGGTGAATGGCGTTAACTTTTCACGAATGAAAATAACTGAGGGAAGGTCTAATTTTCAGAACACCAGGAAGTTTCTTTGGAAAAATGTATTTTCACAGGTGCATCAGCTGACTGCTCAACACCCAGGTACACAACAGTACAACCTATTGAACAGTTTTCATTCACAATGACTATGTCTTGAATACAGCTCTTTTATATGATGATCATGTTTTTATGATTTCTGTATTCAGATACAGATTGATATTTTGGGGGGGGGGCATGGTCACAAATATCAGCATGTATTTTCACAGGTGCATCAGCTGACTGCTCAACACCCAGGTACACAACAGTACAACCTATTGAACAGTTTTCATTCACAATGACTATGTCTTGAATACAGCTCTTTTATATGATGATCATGTTTTTATGATACAATTGTGCTGATATCATGATGAAGAAAAAAAGCCTAACTGAAGCATAAAGCAAAGAAATTAATACATTTATTAGTCAAGAACACATTGAAGTAAAAGGTGACAGTGCAGGCGTTTATCATTTTACTTTAACGCTGTTCTTTGAGCTTTGTATTCATCAAAAAATCTTGTATCATGGTTTCCACAAAAGTGTTAAGCAGCACAACTGTTTTCAACACTGATAATAATGTTTCTTGAGCAGCAAATCAGCATATTAGAATAATTTCTGAAGGATCATGTGACACTGAGGACTTTAGTGATGGCTGCTGAAAATAAATGACATTTTAAAATATATCAAATTAGAAAACAATTATTTAAAATTGTAATAATACAGGGCTTAAAGTTCTCCGGCACTTTGCCGTCGGATAGTCATCCTACATTTAAAAACACTTGTTGATATCACGTTCGAGTTCATGAGTTCGCCTACCAATGTCTGAGAGGAACACAGCTTTCACTCTCAACTAAACTAACATTACTAGCCAATCAGAAGTTTTTGCTCTTATAAACACGAGATGCACATAATAGTTTCCGATTGCAGAGTCGCAGCTGATAAACGGAAAAGAAGCCTGGGTCTCGAACGCAACACATTGAAAAAGCGCAATGGTCAAAGATTTCCATCTAGCGTCATATTTACATAGAAAAGCTATTAAAAAAGCAACGGAGCTTTGTAAACCGCTCAGAGTAATCACGTCATCTCCATTAGAATGATATGATTGCCAGAATGCATTTACCTGTATTTTTTAAAAGGTCCTGTTCACACATGATCTCTTAATGGTAATTTACCAGTAAAGACTATGTGTGAAAGGGGCTAAACTCTTCCTCTGCATATGCGGTGAGTTTGGGTTGCTTAACATTCATCTGGAAAAACTCACTTGATTTGTAACGTAAATCATTTAAACCTATGCCAACTAGGGATGGGTACCGAAACCCGGTATTTAATCGGTCCCGGGGATAAATTATGAAAGACCGGAGTATCGATAAGCAGAAACGTTAACGGTTCTGCTATCAGTACTGAAGAAATTAAGAAAACGCACATACATTTATTATTGCTATATATACATTATCTTGCAAATTCTATCTCACCAGAGTCGCCAGCTGTTTTTCAAACATTTGTCTGATGCATTTTTGCTATTCGCAATTCAGAAGCGAGATCGCGCTCACGCGGAGGAGCTTCAGCACGCGCAACATGAAAGCCCTGTTTAATTATGATAGAAGAGAGAACTAAACATTCAAACATCTGCTTACACTTTAGGCCTGTGGTGGTTTTATTAAGCTAATTTTATTTTTTTTATTTCGATTTTGGCTTCTAAAGATTATACAAAAGAATGAGGTAAAGTTATTAAAAACTAGCTGCGTTTCGTCTTGCGCAACTTCTTTCCCTTCACAGCGGTGCACATTCGTTCCTCCCTAAAACCCAAACTTAACGTCAGAATCAGCTCAGTCTGTGATTGTTGTAAAATGCCATCTTTACTGTTGCTAGATTGTGGGACATGTTAGATAATAAAACGTTGAAAGCACAATCCGCACAAGAGACGCTGTTCCTCAGGCTGAAATGTGTGCGAGCGGCACGCTCCAAAACGGACAAACAAATTACACTTTGAGCTTTGGGCGCATGTCCAGTCGATCAAATACACACAAAAATTTCAAATTGGCCAGCTTGGAGAGTATTTACTTAAACACAGTTTATGTCTTAAGTGGAGGAGAACAGTTGGGAGAAAATCCGATGTGTGTCAATATATTGTCTTAAAGTGACAGACTGGCGCTTGGGCCATCAAAATGCAAATCTGCTCTTAATCTGAATAACGTTATAGCTTTAATAAGCATTAATCTATCAATACATACACTGAAAACTATAGGCTATTGCTTACCTGAACAGTAATGTTAGTAGAACTTCATGGAAAAATGACAGCACTGTTTATTTCATTTCATTTGTATATTTGTTTTATTGTATTTGTCAGTTTGTTTTACTTTGTTTCTTTGTTCATGTTCTTACTGTATCTTATGTGTAAAACACAAAAAATGCCTGCACACTGGTGCATTTACAAATTGATGTTTTATATT
>NW_015505622.1:290094-292629 GCF_001515645.1 Sinocyclocheilus grahami
AAAAAAAAACTTTTAGATATCAGTCCGCATATGGGATGGAAATTGGTTATGATCATCATTGGTATCTACTTTGAAGGCATCTTGAGTAAAACTGCTTCATATTTAATTAAGCATATGCAAAACGCTTGAACCGGAAGCAACGAGACCCAGTTAACCGAATACGGAAGTCTGTTGTGCATAACCCCTATATATTGTCTTAAAGTGACAGACTGGCGCTTGGGCCATCAAAATGCAAATCTGCTCTTAATCTGAATAACGTTATAGCTTTAATAAGCATTAATCTATCAATACATACACTGAAAACTATGCAGTGTTCATTTACATTTGATTACTTTCAGATTTATTTTGCAGTCTATTACTTACCTGAACAGTAATGTTAGTAGAACTTCATGAGGAATTAAAGCACTGTTTTCATTTCATTTGTATATTTGTTTTATTGTATTTGTCAGTTTGTTTTACTTTGTTTCTTTGTTCATGTTCTTACTGTATCTTATCTTATGTATAAAACACTAAAAATGCCTGCACACTGGTGCATTTACAAATTGATGTTTTATATTAATTTCATTAAATATTTATTTTACATTTCAGAATATAAATCAGTGTTAATTCAGTATATATATATAAAACAAAATGTACTGATAAGAATACCGTTAAAGTACCGAATCGATAAGCAATATCGGTAAGAGTAGTAATACCGTTAAAACCTTAACAATACCCATCCCTAATGCCAACTCAGGAGAATACATCAACATATTTCTAAATATGCGATTTATTGTACATCGCGATTTCAAAATAAAAGTTTCTGACTTTGCATGTGAATACATTTTTTTTAATGAATTTAAACGTCGTTGATATACTTGAAACACCACCAGGTCATTGGCGCCCTCTGCAGGTATTTGTTATAATATAGGCATATTACATTATGTATTTAACAGTTGTTCAATAAAACCATGAACTTGGTTTTGATACTTTATTTAAGGCCAATTATTATTGCCTCATCGTTACTTTATATATACATATCATATTAAAGCCTGTTTTTCACATAGTTCTATTTGTATTACTAAAAAACATCAGATTACTCACTTGTCAAAATAATCAGTAGATTACTTGATTAGCAAAATAATCATTAGTTAAGCCCTAGATTAGTTAAAGCATTTCAAAATACAACTGCATTGTTTTACTTTTTATGATTAAAAGACAAATATTTTGTCATTTGAAAATTTCTTGAAGTATTAAAACATTGTCTCGTTCTAGTGAACCAAGTATCTGTATTTTGTCTCACCTTGTGAGCTAAGCGTATTGTCACACCCCTAGTGTCTATGAGCATGATAAAGCTCATAATTTTCCAAGTTTATGATATAGCTTTCATTCTTCAGGTCAATCATATATTCATGAAAAAAAATCAGTTTGAATAAGGAAAGCGATAACTTTGACATAGTATCTTTTCAAATGTCATTGCATTCTTTGCATGTGCTGCACTTTATTTGTACCATTTGGTTATATTAGTTTATTCAGGGCTGTACGTTAACTTGAGCACCAGCCAATGAGATTGTCCTTTGCGCATTAGTTCCGCCTACTACAGGAAAACGCGGCAGTTCTTAAAAGCTGAAGAATTCCAAAGGAACTTTAATTATTTTTACAGGAAAATACAACAAAGTATATCGTTTACATGTAGCGCATCAATGCTGCATGTTATGTAAGACTCTCTCTCGCTCTTTGCGCGTATGAGAGAAAGCGTCAGCGAGTCGTGCACCTTCACACTAGATTTTACGTTACGCCAAATACACAAACACAGGTGTGCTGCGCATCCATTAAAATGAACTGAAAAATATCACAGATCGCTTGACGGAGAGTGAAACTCTGAAGCGCTCAGTTAGAGGGTTCTGTGACTGTGAGTGAAAATATATCTGTGCTAATCATATACTCAGCCTCCAACTCACACACTGTCGAGTAAAATCTGAGAATTTATTAGCCATCGGCTAATATTAGACATCATTTAGTTCCCCAGAGTGAAGATTTAGTCGCACATGTTACTTGCAATGTAGAGGGTTGAAATCCGAAATCCAATAATTAAATAATGCAAATAAAATAAATGTTCATATAAACAAATTAATGCTTTAGCTGTGCTTTTTCCATTGAAAATAAGAGGCAACCACTGCATTTTAATCACGATCCAAACAAAGATGCTAAATATATGTTATTTAGATTGCAATTAGATTGTATAATTTCGAAATTTGAAGCAAAAACAGAATGGTTTGATTTTAGCTTTGTGAGTGAGATGTAAATGTCACTCTCTGACAGCAGGTGGCGCTTATGGAACAGCAGGTATTTATAGGCTGCTGCCCCTTTAAGACCGAATGCACGGATTCAATATAATGATGCACTTGAGATTTCTTTCTCCACTGTTTACGTTCACTTAAGACATAACCGACTGTGTTTATGAGAACACTTGCCGAGACAGTTATTTTGAGATACTTTTTTTTGTATGTGTTCATTCAGATGCAAGGATACGCGAAAGAGGAATCAATTCTGTGT
>NW_015505622.1:293168-296424 GCF_001515645.1 Sinocyclocheilus grahami
TGTTCCATTTTACAAACATTATATATATTTGTAAAATGGCATAGCTTTATAAATAAAGTTATGCCATTTTACAAATATATATAATGTTTGTAAAATGGTACAGCTTTTTAAATATCTGAAAGTACACTCTTAATATCAGTCAGTCAAGCATTATAATATAATAATCAAGTATTATTTAATAATAGAAGTTTAGTAATTAAAATTAAAACTTGGTAACCATGAACTTAGGACTGGTGCTGGTGCTTTTTTTGGTCATTCAGTGTTCCTGTAAAAAAAAACGAACAATAATACTGATAAGATATTATTATTATACGAATTCTACTAATAAGAACAATATAAAAATGCACTACTGGATTCATGAATATTAATCAGGTTGTGTGCGTTTGCTCGAACTGATTCAGTGAAATCAAAACAGGGACGATAATAGGTGAGCACCAGCCAATGAGATTGTCCTTTGCGCATTAGTTCCGCCTACTACAGGAAAACGCGGCAGTTCTTAAAAGCTGAAGAATTCCAAAGGAACTTTAATTATTTTTACAGGAAAATACAACAAAGTATATCGTTTACATGTAGCGCATCAATGCTGCATGTTATGTAAGACTCTCTCTCGCTCTTTGCGCGTATGAGAGAAAGCGTCAGCGAGTCGTGCACCTTCACACTAGATTTTACGTTACGCCAAATACACAAACACAGGTGTGCTGCGCATCCATTAAAATGAACTGAAAAATATCACAGATCGCTTGACGGAGAGTGAAACTCTGAAGCGCTCAGTTAGAGGGTTCTGTGACTGTGAGTGAAAATATATCTGTGCTAATCATATACTCAGCCTCCAACTCACACACTGTCGAGTAAAATCTGAGAATTTATTAGCCATCGGCTAATATTAGACATCATTTAGTTCCCCAGAGTGAAGATTTAGTCGCACATGCGAGTGATTTACTTGCAATGTAGAGGGTTGAAATCCGAAATCCAATAATTAAATAATGCAAATAAAATAAATACTCAGCCTCCAACTCACACACTGTCGAGTAAAATCTGAGAATTTATTAGCCATCGGCTAATATTAGACATCATTTAGTTCCCCAGAGTGAAGATACATGCGAGTGATTTACTTGCAATGTAGAGGGTTGAAATCCGAAATCCAATAATTAAATAATGCAAATAAAATAAATGTTCATATAAACAAATTAATGCTTTAGCTGTGCTTTTTCCATTGAAAATAAGAGGCAACCACTGCATTTTAATCACGATCCAAACAAAGATGCTAAATATATGTTATTTAGATTGCAATTAGATTGTATAATTTCGAAATTTGAAGCAAAAACAGAATGGTTTGATTTTAGCTTTGTGAGTGAGATGTAAATGTCACTCTCTGACAGCAGGTGGCGCTTATGGAACAGCAGGTATTTATAGGCTGCTGCCCCTTTAAGACCGAATGCACGGATTCAATATAATGATGCACTTGAGATTTCTTTCTCCACTGTTTACGTTCACTTAAGACATAACCGACTGTGTTTATGAGAACACTTGCCGAGACAGTTATTTTGAGATACTTTTTTTTGTATGTGTTCATTCAGATGCAAGGATAAGCGAAAGAGGAATCAATTCTGTGTACGCGCATTGTCTGAAACGCGACTCTCTGTGCACGCTTTGAATGAGTGCGCACAGCTCTGAATGCGTGTGAATGGTTTAAAACACTTGAATGTTTAAATCGGCAAGTCTTTAGAAACACGTGCAAACGATCAACTACGATCCGTTTTACCCCTAAAAGCTAGTGAACAACAGAAATCAAGGAAGGAATTTTATATCACTGTTCAAGATAGCCCGTCGGGCAGGGTGGTGAAACATTTTGGTAGCCCGACTGGAAAACACAATAGCCCCGGAACGGCGGGCTAGCGATTTTGCGAGCCCTGCCCCAACCCCCGGAAAAATTTTTGCTTTAACCCCTGAATAATATTTCACAGATTTACTATTTTTGGAATGCTTTTGAAAGTCCACCCACTCAGCAGCTAAAATCCTCTTCAAAATTCAACCCATAATGTTTTTCTCATCTACATTTTATAGATCAGTGTGCAGAACTGCTTATGGCAAATTTACTTTGTAATGTACTACTTCTAATTTATGGTCGTTCTTTTCTTGTCTTTAAAACATAAGCCAATAAGAAAACTAAATATCATGTATTTTTGTTCTTCCCCTTCCTTACGCCCCTGAAGACCTCACTATCTTAGTTCACTCACACCTCTTTAACACATTTTAATTAGTTTCATTACACACATTCTCTTCTGCTCCCACACTCAGCAGTGAAAAGTAATTTAAATACAGACATGCCATGCAAACAGATGGAACAAGGCCCATCTGACAAGGAATAAATCTCATGTGACTGAATTGTATCTGTTAATAGAATGCTCAGTTTCTAAACAAGCCCCTCTATTTATATTGAACTACATGGCAACTAGGGCTGGGTATCGAGTTCGATACTTTTTAGGCACCGACCGAATTGCCTCGATACCATCGAGTATCGAAAAACGTCTCTTCGTTCGGTCCAACTGCGGATGAGTGCGGATGGACGAGCTCGACACAGGCGCAGTTTGACTTGCGTTCTGTCTCAACTTTCACCTCGCGCATGCGCTGTTGTACGCAGACTGTCCACGCAGTCTCAAAAAAATTGCCTGCATGCGGATGGGGTGCGCGGCTGTCCGCGAGCCCTCCTGATGACGAAAATGACGTAATGTTGACGCAGACGGTCGAAGTATACTTTGGCCTTAAGCCTGCAGCACTAGCCGGTGTGTTCGACTAGAAGAGGTGCAGCGCAGATCGATCAGTGTTTGAGACCACAGATTTAATCTGGAGGAGCTGAACACGCAGCGCCAGGTGGAGCCTGAGGAGAAGGAATGGGATGGAGCATCAAATAATTATTTAAGTAGGAATTTTTGTGTGTAAGAACAGGAAAAGCAAAAACAAGGAATAAATTGATAAATAAACCATGACTGCATGACAGCAAAAGTAGGTGGCGATATGCACACAGGATGTAACACGCCAAAAAACGGAAGAAGTAGAAGAAGATCAGTGTTTGACATCCGCGAGAGCGATTCGAAAGCGCACGGAGCAGTCTGCTCTCTTTAGCTCTCATGGTACTGTAATACACCGATCGGTCTGCACAGTCGGTCCGCGTCAAGTCGAACACACCTACTAGTTTACACCGATTACACTCAGAGATGTGGCGCACACGTGAGGCTGTAGTGCGAATGCGTCCCAG
>NW_015505622.1:297325-335945 GCF_001515645.1 Sinocyclocheilus grahami
TTACACTCAGAGATGTGGCGCACACGTGAGGCTGTAGTGCGAATGCGTCCCAGCCCCCTTAGATGTAAGGCTACATTTACACTGGTGCGTTTATGTTTTTAAATGAAAACGATCTTTGTCATACTGGCGTTTCCACTGCTTTTCAAGCCGGCTTTCCACTATCTCCAAGCGACAGACCGGTCATTAATTTCCAATGGAGAGTAGTGCCGGAGCTGCGTGAGTTCCGATCATATGCAGATGTCCGTTCATACAATTTTGTTCCTTTGTGCAGTGGCTCAGGAGATGAGTCTTTGAGATTGTATAAACCCCAACAAGCTGAAAATTTTTTTTTTAGATAATGTAATCTTGTTAAAATTGATTTCATAAAATTCGTATCGAAAAAAGTATCGTTCAGGAACCGGTATCGACGTCAAGGTATCGGTATCGATATCGAAAAATTTTGAACAATACCCAGCCCTAATGGCAACAACATGTTACGACCTCTCTGAGCACCAAGTGCTTCCTGGTTCTCATTAGCACCATGTGATTTCAGGTAAAAGCTGACAGGATTATTATTAATCAAGCCGTAGAACAAACATCATGACTAAGAGGACAACCTGCATCTATAGTCTGCACTAGCTCCACCATTGATGTTTAGCCATAGATGACAGTCATGTCACGTACATCTTGAACACTGCTAATATTAGTCCTGCCATTCTTTTTAAGGCCTCCTGTTTAAGTTATTAGTAGTTGTGGTCATATATACCTCTTTTAGCTGGACTGTATACAACTGAAAGGACAGCTCATTGTTTAAGGGCCTAAGGGTGAGGAGGAGAGCAGTTCATGTCTGGGAAAAAAACAGGTCAGGTTGGAATGTGTACATAGGCATTTTGCACATGTGTCAGCATGTTTTGGTTTAGTTTTTCTGGTGTTAGTTGTTGTCAACCTGTATTTTGATGACAGTTGGTTAAGATTCCCCTTGTTCCTTTTTACTCTCATTAACACTCAGTTGCACAGTCACAGTCAAAAAAAAAAGATAAGCTACAACAGTAGACGAACTTCACCGTGACCAAAGCTGATGCTAGAATAGCAGTATGTAAATGTCTTCAGCTGAAATATCTAGAAACATGTCAGTGCATCACCCATTTTTGCCTCTGAGTAAAAAAGTGTGCTAATTGCAACTTTGAATCTCTCGTAATTATTATTTTGTCTAGTAGTTGCAACATTGTCACACGGTCACTTTGTCATATTTTAAACTCACAATTCTCATCCTCTTCAGTATCTCGAGAATAAGCTTGTCATGCTGGATTCCTGTTGGAAGCCTAGCAAGCCAGTGCAGGCTAGCAACAGTGAGGGCTAGCCGGGCTCTGTATGCGGCATTGAAGCCTTTCTTGCTTTAGTTTTACACTGTAAAAAATCAGAAGGTTAGAGAGCTCAAAAAATGTGAGACAAGCAGATTCAACTTTAAGTATGCACAACATATACATAAATATACACAACTTTTTTAAGTGTACACAACGTATGAAAAAAAAAAATTTGAATCAGCCTAATATTTAAAGTTTGGCTATGCTTTCATCAAACATAAATAAACTCAAAATCAGTAATGGATCCAAGTTCAAAGAGTGTGTATTTTGAGTTAAACTAAGCATTCACATTACATAATAGAGATGTAGATCTTTATTAGTTTGTCTAGCCCATCAGTTATCAGTGTATGCGTTTGTTGAGCAAATTTAAAAGGTTATATACGGTTACTTCTACACCAAAACAAGTTGTATACTCATTGAAATGGACGAGGATTCATCAAAGAGACACTCTAATCATTGCATTGGTAACTTACATAACACAACTGTTACAACAAAATATGTATTCTGGATAACAAATATTTATGCCATCATATGCCATAAGTCCCAATACTATGACTAAAACATATTACTCAAGTTCATCATCAGTGATCGAACAGCACCCTGTCAGTTGGACCATCCCCCCCAAACTTAATATTTCAAATGTAGAATTTTTTTTTTTTTCCATTTTAGATTCAGTTTAGATATTCTAAATTGCTTTTACTAATTGGCTGTAAAGTTAACTTTTTTATGTATTGTCTTTTCTACATTTGTTAGTTCAGTCTACCTTTAAATTAGAGTTTTTCTGACAAAATGGGAGTTGGGTCTTTTTTAGAGTGTGCTTTATTTAACATGCTTCTGCAGAAATGCAGTAAGCCTAGGGGTATAATTGATGTATCTTCGTCATCATACATACTCGGGCTACACCACACACAGTACAAATCCTTGATTCTCACATAATTATCGGAGCAGCCTCACAGTTTTTTTGGACTGGATACGTAAGTGCTATTTCCAAGAAACAACGTCATATCAGTGATTTACTGTACAAGGAAATTGCTTTGTGGTCTAGGGGAAAATGTTTCTCATAGTATTCTGAAGGGCGATCTCCTGTATAAAAATGGATTTGAAGTGTATACTATAGCATTAGGCCCAGCATACATAATCCAATTTGCAGAGCTTTTTGTGGGATGGTAGAGATTTACAGTCTATGACTAATGATTTAAGCTCCTATCCGAATGCTCTTATCGTTAAATTGTCATTAAAATAATGAAGAAATAATTGTCAGAACTCACTTTATTCTTGGGTTTTGCTCGGATTTGATTCATGGCAGAGGAGAGAATGAATGTGGATAATACGGCACAAGTGTTCTTTTGTTAACTAAGGGCAAATGCAGCTAAAACATTTTAAGGCATTTGATATCACAGCAAGGCTAAATGCAGCTCAGTGAAGGTTATCCCTGCCCAACAGTATAAAGTCAGATGTGATGGCAAACTATTACTAAAACATGGGTTTCCTAGTAAAAATTTTGTAATTTCAGCCCTATTTAATTGTTACTTCCTCTTAAATTATTTATTTATTACTGATAAACAAATATTCATTGAATTTACAAAAAATGTTAAGGTAAGTGGTTGCAATCAATTTATTTTAGCTACGTTTAAATAAACCCATTTCGTTGACTAACTTTCAACATTTTTAAATAAATTGTTTGCAACCACTTAACTTAAAAAAAAAAACTTTTTCTGAAGGAGATATCCTTAAATGGCTTTGCAAATACAGACAGTAGTAAGTTTAATGTTTTAAACTCATCTTTAATGTCATCAAATGAGGTGCATGTTCAATAACAGTTTCTTTGTGGGTACAAGTGTTTAAAACAAGTGCTTACTTAACATTGCACATTCACAAAATAAAAAACTAAAATTCACAGGTGGAAAGAGGCCACATTGCGAATCATTAAAACAACAATGCTAAAACTGCACAAATGTTAAACACAGGAGTGCTGACTTAACGTTGCACAATTAATAAGCTTACTTAACATTGCACATTCACAAAATAAAAAACAAAAATTCACAGGTGGAAAGAGGCCACATTGCGAATCATTAAAACAACAATGCTAAAACTGCACAAATGTTAAACACAGGTGCAACCACTTACCTTAAAAAAAAAATTCTGAAGGAGAGATCCTTAAATGGCTTTGCAAATACAGACAGTAGTAAGTTTAATGTTTTAAACTCATCTTTAATGTCATCAAATGAGGTGCATGTTCAATAACAGTTTCTTTGTGGGTACAGGTTAAACAAGTGCTTAACATTGCACATTCACAAAATAAAAAACTAAAATTCACAGGTGGAAAGAGGCCACATTGCGAATCATTAAAACAACAATGCTAAAACTTCACAAATGTTAAACACAGGAGTGCTGACTTAACGTTGCACAATTAATAAAAATATCATGTAGAAACAGGCAACAGTACAGTTGTGAATCATAACAATAGTGAATAAAACGGTGCTAAAACTGCAAAACAAATTGTTCACATGTCATGCAACAAATTGCAATTTGTAAGGGAATTTAAAAATGTTTGAACTACTGATATACAGGTCTTAAATGGAAAATAGTGCAATGTAGGCTGTGACATCTGGACTAACATTTCATACTGAGCCTGCACATACATGCCTGCTGCAAAATTACAGCATTAAACTGTTTTTCAGTCCTAGAATTTTGGGGGAGAGCCTTTCAGAATCCATCTGCATAAGGAATTTCTGAACAACTTCATAGTAGTATTTTAAGCACATAGATTGTACCCAGCATCAATGCACAGGCTTGTGCCACAGATTTGATCTGCTGAAGAGTCATTACTCCATCAACAATGATTCCAATATCATCATAGTCTCCAAGAACACCTCCTTCTTTTTTAATGACACATGTGCCCATGGTGATGTTCTCCAGGTCTTTCAAGAAGTCATCTCTTTGACTGTTCTATATTTAAATAAAAATAAACTGTTATTAGACATTGTTTAGATTCATAAAACGTTGACAAGTCTATACAATCAAGGGTAATTAGGACGAAAACTATGACACCCCCTTCCTCCTATCTTTTCAGGTTCTTCCATTGTTATTTGAATGCTAGAAAAATACAGCTGGTTTTCTGAGCAAAAACCGTCAAAAAACGCTTACACGTAGTTACATTATGATACGTAATATTCAGAGGGTGGGGAGATGGGGGGGGGATTCCCCCGGTCTATATGACTCTGCATACACTCAATGATTTGTTATTCCCAGTGAATGAGTTAAAACTCCCACCCAGGTGACACTCCTCCAATAACAGACCATGCAAAATACCCAAAATAATAATATCTTTAAAATATTGCCAGTTGCGCTGCAACTAGCAAAAAGGGGGATGTTTTAGTAGTAAAGATATTTACACTGAAACATTAGACTGACAAAAACATAAAAGAAAAATACAATGACGCAAATTAACAGACGTTGCTATAACATATATGAGCATTCAGATCTTACAGAGCAACTTGCTTACATTAAAGTCAACTGAATGTTTACTGTAATATGTGGTGATGCATAATATAAAAATACTTACTCTGCAAATCATTGGAAACACTTCAGGAAAATGACTTCAATTCACACCACGCGAACCTGGAAACTTCCTTTGGCAACAGGGAAATCATATGTGTCCGAGTCACATGCATATGCAGAAAGAATCTCAAATGAAAGCAAGCACACAATAATTATTATTGTTAGTTTAAAACACAGGATTTTTTTTTATTTTTTTTTACCAACGGAGGCATGAGAGCTCAACTCTCGCCCGGCCTCCCCCTCCCATTCTCTATCAGAGACATGAATTGCAATGAATTATTAACATTAAATCTTCCTCCTCCCATTTTCACCTCAAAATTTTGGAGAAGCTGTGCCTCCCCTGCCTCCTCTGACTAGCCGCCACTGCTAGCACTAACGTTACCTTACCCACCGCCAAAACAAACTGCTCTAGAACAAATCATTAAGAAGATTAAAGATTACCCGTCCAAAACGATTTATATCTCATGTTTAATCACACTAGAAACCGGCAGATTCCCGAAGGACTGGCTGTGGTAAAACGTTAGGAGGGAACAGCCGTTGCGGCCTGGAGGGTTGTGGCTATAAGGGATACAGCTCCGACCGGAAACTAACAATGAAATTTTATTTTCTACCTATTAGATTGTGTTTTATTAACATCTACACCTACCCCAACCCTAAACCTACCCCTTACAATAATGAAAAAATAGTAATTATTGTTGTACAGTGTGACAAAAATTACACTGTATTGATGTGTGCATACCCAGTAGCGCCATACGTATCCCTTCTAGCCTGCCTGGAGCTCGCATCTCTGAAAGCACTTAAGCAATTTTTAAAAATACGTTAGGTGCTATCTTTACAAATAAACGGCATATTTTAAGCTTATAAAACTACATTTTCATCCAAAACTATCTTAAAAATACATTTCGTCACATAAAAAAGTAATATTTGCGTTATTTGTGTGTGCGTGCGCTCGGAGTAGGATGTGACCGTTGGTCGCTGTGGAATTTATCCCAAAGACTCGTTCTGAACTAGACTAGAGCATTATATTCTTTATAGAGCGAACAAACTATTCACTGTAATAAATGGTGCTGTATTACATAAAATATTACTTACTGTGCAAATAGACCAAATGATGAAAACTCCGGGGCTGGAATGAAAATGTCTTCAGTTCCCACCTTGAACCTGACTGGACTTGAAACTCCTTTTGGTGCCAGGGAAAATGTGCATTTGCGCGCATGCGCACAGAACCAACTTAATATTTTCTAACTGAATTTAATTAATTCACATGGCTTGGATTTAAAACACATGTAATTCGCATAATACCAATTAATATTTATTAATTAAAATCAAAAACTAAGTTTAAATTGTTTAAATTAGCTCAATTGAATTATGCTTAATTTAATTGGTGCCATACTAATTTTTTTCAGTGCACAGTATATATATATATATGGAGGAATGGCAGAGGATCCCTAAATCCAGGTGTGAAAAACTTGTTGCCTCTTTCCCAAAAAGACTCATGGCTGTATTAGTTCAAAAGGGTGCTTCTACTAAATACTGAGCAAAGGGTCTGAATACTTAGGACCATGTGTTATTTCAGTTTTTCTTTTTTAATAAATCTGCATAAATGTCAACAATTCTGTGTTTTTCTGTCAATATGGGGTGCTGTGTGTACATTAATGAGGAAAAAAAATTAACTTAAATGATTTTAGCAAATGGCTGCAATATAACAAAGAGTGAAAAATTTAAGGGGGTCTGAATACTTTCCGTACCCACTGTATATATATATATATATAGTGGTGTGAACAAGTTTTTGCCCCCTTCCTGTTTTTTTAATTGTTTGCATATTTGTCACACTTTAGTTGCTGCAAAGCGTGGCAACAACCCATTATTAGATTTAGGGGGCAATTACTTTTTCACGTAGGGCCAGGCGGGTTTGGACAGCTTTTTTCCCTTAATAAATGAAATCATCATTTAAAAACTGCATTTTGTATTTACTTGCATTGTCTTTGTGTAATATTTAAATTTGTTTGATGATCTGAAATTAAAGTGTGACAAACATCCAAAAAAATAAGAAATCAGGAAGGGGGCCAACACTTTTTCACACCACTGTATATACAGTATACAGTAGTCAACATTTGAAGTGGATCAAAAAAGTTCAAGTTGTCCTAAAACCAACTTTGATGAACTTTTTGTAATAACTTCAAATGTTGAGTTCTATCTATCTATCTATCTGTCTGTCTGTCTAATAGCATTTTCACACTCAAACACACACCACAGGGATGATCTCCATAGCCATAACAATACAATAATCCAAATCAGTCAAATTTAACACAGCCTATCTAAAAACATTCTCTTCACACTAAAATCCATAATCCATCATAACCTTAATGTCCAAAGGCAACTTGGTCCACTCTTGCGCAACAGAATACACAAATGCCCTTTGACCATACAAAGTCTTAAACTTACATAAATTAAGATCCATAATGCTCTGTCTAGTAAAATTACCATGTCTTAATTTAACCTGAGAAAAATTAAAATAAACTGGAGCTCTGTTATTAATTATTCTCTGTACCATTTTTAAATTCAGAAGTGCCGATGTTTTTTTCAATAATTAACCATCCAAGCTGCTGGAAAATGTCTATTTTCCACATGACTAAAACATTGTAATCCTAAAACTAATCTCACTAATTTGTTTTGCGACTTTTGTAATTTTGCCATCCGCATACTGGGTAAATCAATCATCAAAGTGCTACACACATACTCAAAATGACATTGAACAAGCACTCTTAAACTTTCACTATTTAAAAAAACTAGTGTATCTTGCCAATGTATTTGATTACTGAACACTTTCCAAGCAATGTTTACTCCACTTAAATTATTATCCAAAACACAGCCAAGATAATTAACTGATGTTCTATTTGCTAGGACATAACTATCAACTTTCAACAGCTAAATCCTTTGCCTTACACAATTTATAATTTGGACCTAAAAGAATGCATTCTGATTTTCCTAAATGTAATAAAAGCTTATTTTCATTCAGCCATTCCTTCACCCTAAGCTCCTCACCTAATTTCTCCTGAATTTCAGTCTCCATATCTGCAACTAAAAGAGCAGCATCATCAGCATATAAAAACTTATTTCCCTCACATGAAGCCTGAATATCATTTATATATAATAAAAATAATAGCAGACCAAGTAAGCTACCCTGAGGAACCCCATTATTCACAATTTCACCCTCAGAAAGTATCCCTCCCACTTCTGTCTTCTGAATTATCCCTGTTAGATAGGAAGCTAAGCAAGATTTTACTGTACATGAAAAACACAAAGCACTTACTTTATCTAAGAATATTAAATGGTTAACAGTATCATAAGCTTTCTGCAGATCCAGCAGACATGTTTCCTCTATCAATCTCTTTCCTAATAAAATCTGTCAAATATAATAAGCAAGTGTCAGTTGAATAAGACTTCTAAAACCTGACTGAAAATCATAAATTAATTTGTTTTTACTTAAATATTATTTTAGAAACAACACCCAATATAGAAACTGGTTGATATTTTCCTGTATCTTGTCTGCTTACATTCTTAAATAATGGAATAATTTTTTGCTAGCTTCATATCAGTTACTACTGTCCCTTTCTTCAATGAAAGATTGATTATGTGAGGGTAGGTGCAATATTGCTAGCTCCATCCTTTAAAAACCTTGCTGGAATTTCATCCAAAAATCCTTTGTCCTCTTATATTTAGGGAATGCTTTATTTCTAATTTTTATTAAATCAATTATTGTTTGATTCATCCAGGGACTGGCTTTTTGTTTGATTCTCTCTCATATCTCTAAGGAGAGCTACTCCATCTACAACTTTAAGAAATACATGATCCAATATTACACTTCAAATAATCAGTTACAACCCTCTACGCACACCTTGGCAATATAATCGCCATTGGCTAGTATAAGGAGAGCTACTCCATCTACAACTTTAAGAAATACATGATCCAATATTACACTTCAAATAATCAGTTACAACCCTCTACGCACACCTTGGCAATATTAACGTCATTTGCTCGTACATTTTTTTTGTTTTCTCGCCAGACAGATACACACACACACACACACACACACACACACACACACGTTTACTTAGGTATCTAATTGGGGACATTACATAGACTTCTATTGTTTTTATATACAGATAGTTATACACTTTTTAACCTAAATCCACCCCTAACCCTACCCCTCACAAAAATCTTTCTGCATTTTTACAATTTCAAAGGAAAAAAAAAAAACTTTGTTTACTTTATTTTCTATAACAGTTTTACAAATGAGGACATCCACAAATTGAGGTTTTTGCCGATTATGTCAGGCTTTGCTCACTTTTGGGTACAAATTTGTCCCTAAAATATGGTTAAGTAGGTACACACATACACAACACACACAGAGACATGATTCCACCCAATCAAATGGAACAGCTTCTTAAATAACTGAATGTGCACTCTTAACTGCAGCCAATCAAGCATTATATTATGATATTATGATAATTAAGCACTATTTAATGATAGAACTAGTGATTAGAACTAAAACTTGGTAACCATAATTGAATGTCATTTTAACTGAACTTAGGACTGGTGGTGGTGTTTAAGATATTGTTGGTCATAGGTAATAGTAATTATTATTAAAATATACTACTACTACTACTACTACTATTATCTGCTGGGTTCATGAATATTAATCACGTTGTCAGCGTTCGCTCGAACTGATTTACTGAAACCAAAACGGGGACGTTAATAGATGAGCACCAACCAACGAGAGCTGTTCGCACATTAGCTCAGCCCACTGCTGAGAAACTGGCATATCTTCTGCTTGTTCTTAAAAGCTGAATAATTCTAAATTAACTATGTTATTTTGACAGGAAAATACAACAAAGAATATGGTTTACATGTAGCACGTCGATTCAGCATGGTATGCAAGACTCTCGCTCTCTCTCTTTGCATGTGTGAGAAACACAGCGCTATCAGTAAAGCGACGGCGAGTCTTCACACTAGTTTATGGTACGTCAAATACAGGTGCGCTGCGTGCTACATACTGCGCATCCATTGCGTACATGACATGATCCATTAAGTGCATCCAAATAGTACAGATCGCTTGATGGAGAGCGAAAAACTCTCAAGCGCTCAGTCAGCGTGTTTATCGAGTGAAAATCTGTGTTGAACGCCTCTCACACACATACTGTCGTGTAAAATCTAAGAATTTATTAGCCAATGGCTAATGTTAGACATTATTTAGTCGCCCAGAGTAAGATTTAGTCGCATATGTGAGTGATTTACTCACAATGTAGAGGGTTGCATTAATGATACTATTAATGACTCAATTAAAGTATTCATTAATGATTCAAAATAAGGTTGTGTCTCATATGACCGTGGTTAAGGTTGTTAATTGAAAAGTAAAGGCTATTCCCATATCTAGATAAAGTGTCATCTGTCACCTGAAACAAGAGATTTGACTATTTAGAAAACTGGAAATATATAAAATATAATGTATTTTATGGATATTTAATTTGAATACTGGTTGTTTGAAACGTGTTGAAAAAAAATATCAAGCTATTAAAAAATGTGAATTGAAATTCGTACACTGATGCCCAGCAGTGCACAACAGTTGTATATTAAATGCTTAGCAACAGCTTAAAATAGAGAATTGAGTACTAAAACCTGGAAATAAGTTAGTATTTTTGCACTTACAGTTCCATAGCCCTGAAATCAATTTGATCAAGATATGTTCACTTGTTATATTTCAAAAAGGTTAAAGAAAGGATGCTCAAAGGTGGTGTAACCAAAAATCAAAGGTTCATCTTTTTTGAAGAAAAGGTGCAACATTCACTTCTAATAAAATAAAATATTTATAATATATACTGTAAATAATAATTTATTTGGTAAATGTACAAGTAATGTTTCTGCCATATTCAGGTGTGAGGATTTTATTCTTATTCTTTGACATAAAATACATGTTTAACACCCCACTTGTGGTGTTTTGTTTTGTTTTCATTTATGTGGTTACTAACAGGTGACTAAATTCCTACAGAGGTTGCAGACATTAAACGTAATCACGCCAAAGAAAACTCATCTGCTCACTTTTACAGCTATTTTGTATTTACGCTCTTGCAAACTTTTTGAATCCAATCTTTCTGCCTTGTAGATAAAAAAAGAAAAGAGTTGTCTGAAGCTTAGTTATGTGGCTTTGTAATCATGCAAATGTGATGTAGTTCATTTAGCCTAACTTTAGCGTTTTACATCTTGCGATTGTATCTAGTCTTGAGAATTAATGAAAATTGTTCATTTGTGAAGATCTTGATGAACAAAGCATTTAGGGTAAGTATCATGAACTTCTGTTGGTCACAGAGCTTATTTTCTGCAATAACCCCAAAGCCAATGGAAATATCTTACTGGCTTTTTGAGGGAACCAGAATACTTCATCTCTGCAGCATTCCATTATGAAATTATGAGCAATGAGATATATTACTTGGGGAGTTTTGTGATTACCATTTCAAATCAATTTCATTTGCTTCTTACTTTGTGTTCCCTTGAACTGTGATACAATCACTGTAAGAAACAACATCTCAAGATGTGAATGAATAGAATTTAGACTTTGTGCTATGAAGGCTTGCATTGTGTGAAATGCATATGAATTATATGCTGAGAATGTAAAATATTCACTAAGCTGTGGGGTGGGTTTTCCACATTATTTAGTTACAGCAGTAAGTGTATTCTGTTAAATACTTCCACAAAGTGCATTTACTCTAAAGCCATGTGTGGTTTATTCTAAAAGAAAGGAGTAGGGGGAAAGCTCATATTTCTTGTTTTATTATTGTTACATAGTTGCATTATCACTGTATCAGTCCTTCAAAGACCCAAAGAGTTGAATAGCCTATAAAACACAATGAAAGGACAGACCTTGATGGAAATTTCCAACTTTAGCTATGCGTAATCTTTTTTGCTATGTAATACACTTATTTATGTTTATTTTATGTTTTCTCAATACGTGATTCATATCATATCTTTTTCTTGGTTGATTCACATGCATGGTTGTTGTTGTTGGCTAGTCAGGTAAACTGTAGTCCCATGCATATGGCATTATGGCTGCACAATTTGGGGGAAAAAATCGAATTGCAATTTTTTTGGTTAGAATTGCGATTTGAGATTTAAAATGTGGTAACTTCTTCTATACACTTCTATAAAAAACATGGATTATCATAGGTTTACTTCAAATTTCCTTAAGGAAAAGCATTATTTTTCCTATTTATGCCCAAAATAGGACTTAGTGCGCAATACTGAGCCTTAAATTCATGCAATGTTTCATTCTTATAGATGCCAGAGAGCGACCTCGCACAGAAACTCCAAATATGCATCATAGTAGTAATCGAACTCACTACGTTCTAGGAAATCCCTAATATGGGAAAAGACAGCCAGCTATCGCTGTGATTGAATGAAAAGTAGGCAACAATACATTGTTTATATGTGTTCTTCAAGCCGTCTTGGGTATTTTCATAATAATAAAGTAAATTTATAATCAAATGCTAATCGACATAGCTTTATTACAGTATAGAATATATTTTCTGCCTCATTCTGTGATATAAAGAAGCCACATCAAGTTATTTGACACTTGACTGATGGAAACACTTCAGGAGTTTCAAAGTCATCATCTGATTGGTTGGGAAAAAAAAGTGATTGATTGCTTTACCTTTCAGTCATATGGCCATTCATTCTTGGCCATTCAAAGCGGCAATGGTTCCTGCTGTCAGTCTGAAGATCTGGCTACGTGAGACTACACTCTTAAAAATAAAGGTGCTTCAAAAGGTTCTTCACGCGATGCCATAGAACAGGGGTGGCGAACTCCGGTCCTGGAGAGTTCAGCTCCAACCCTAATTAAAACTCACCTGCCTGTAGCTTCCTAGTAACTGGTCAGACCTTGATTAGCTTGTTCAGGCGTGTTTGATTAGGGTTGAAGCAAAACTCTGCAGGGCTCCGGCTCTCCAGGACCGACGTTCGCCACCCCTGCCATAGAAGAACCATTTTTGGTTCCACAAAGAACCATTCAGTCAAAGGTTCTTTAAAGAACCATCTCTTTCTTACCTTTTTGTAATCTGAAGAACCTTATTTCGCCACAAAGAACCTTTTGTGAAACAGAAAGGCTCTTCAGATGTTAAAGGTTCTTTATGGAACCATTTAGACAAAAAGGTTCTTCTATGGCATCTTGAAGCACCTTTATTTTTAAGAGTGTAGGTAAATTGTAGCTCACTCACAGTCACAAATTATTTGATCATGGTACAAAAGTATATTTCTGAGAGATTGTTTTTAAGTGTCTATCCATATTTTAAAAAAAATGTAACCTTACTTTCGCATTTTAATCTGGCCTTAGTTTTAATTTCAAGATGTAGTTCTGTACACAATAAAATACATCAATAAATCCATCTCTTTAACTTAATAAGATGGAACAAACATCTCTCCACCACAAGCAGACTTTAGATTTCTTAAATAAAACTGTCCTTGCTTATAAATTTACTGTGGCTTTGGAGTTTTTACATCTTTTGTTGATTTGTTTATTTTTTTAAGATGCATTGATTTGGTTATTGCTCTTGAAAGTAAAAATATTTCCCATGGCTGTTTGAATTGATCATTGGAAATGTTTGATTCTTAAGAAATAGTAATAAATATTGTTCCATGGTCTGTATTTATTTTAATATAATTTAATTTATGAAATGAACTGCACTCTAGAAAATGCTGGGTTA
The DNA here is from genome assembly GCF_001515645.1 of Sinocyclocheilus grahami. NCBI lineage: Eukaryota > Metazoa > Chordata > Actinopteri > Cypriniformes > Cyprinidae > Sinocyclocheilus > Sinocyclocheilus grahami. The sequence continues at coordinate 310,983 of NW_015505622.1, forward strand.
AATACAACCCAAACCCCGTTACAAAAAGAGCAGAGCTTAGTTCGGTGTCATTAATCATTTTGCTTCTAATTCTGTTTCTTGACTTGTTTCTTGAAATCTAACTCTGTCTTATGACATTTACACTTTCATTTTTACTGTACATGGAAAAAGAGCCATGAGTCTCAGTACTAGATTGTCTTTTTAGGTAATGGTTTTATTCATAATATATGTCATTAATACATTTTTTTTAGAAATGGTTTTGAATTTTTATCAAAGATCAAACTGAAAGACATTTTTTTTTAAAGACATTTAAAGGGATAGTTCACGCAAAAATGAAAACGTTGTCATCATTTACTCACCCTCATGTCGTTCCAAACTTTTCTCATGTTGAACATAAAAGAAGATATTTTGAAGAATGCTGGAAATCAAAGAGTTGAAGGTCCCCATTGACTTCCATAGTATTTCTTCTCCTGCTAAGGAAGTCAATGGGGACCAACATCCCTTTGGTTCTTTAAAATGTCTTCTTTTGTGTTCAACATAAGAAAGAAACTCATACAGGTTTGGAATGACATGAGGGTGAGTATATGATGACAGAATTTTCATTTTCTGGTGAACTATTCTTTTAATTGTATTACATGATTTTTGTTTATGTCATGAATATATGCCTAATGTAAACTTTTTTTTTCTATTGCTTTTTGCTTTAAAAAAGGTTATAAAAATGTCAATAATTATCGATACCGAGCGATATGAAACATTATATCATTGATTTGATATTCAGTCTCCTCAACTGACTGGTATGTAAGACCGAAATAAACATGAACTTTTGTAAGAAGTAAACCATAAATGGAGATCTTATTATAAAAGGTCTCCAGTGAACATTTACCTCACAGCACTGCGCATGTGTTAAAAGTATTTTTGAGAAGATCATATTCAGTCATTGTTATGTTCAAGTGTTTACATGCTTAGTTTTTTTTTCCCCTATTGATTGGATTATTTCAGGTCTGCACCACTCCTTTCAATCCGATCAAAATATCAGATCGTTCAGATCGAGCTCATTCGGGTCAATTGACGTTTACATGAAGCTTTTCAATCCGGATCGAGTCATCAGTCCAATCACTAAAAAAGGTTATAAAAATGTCAATAATTATCGATACCGAGCGATATATGAAACATTATATCATTGATTTGATATTCAGTCTCCTCAACTGACTGGTATGTAAGACCTAAATAAACATGAACTTTTGTAAGAAGTAAACCATAAATGGAGATCTTATTATAAAAGGTCTCCGGTGAACATTTACCTCACAGCACTGCGCATGTGTTAAAAGTATTTTTGAGAAGATCATATTCAGTCATTGTTATGTTCAAGTGTTTACATGCTTAGTTTTTTTTCCCCCTATTGATTGGATTATTTCAGGTCTGCACCACTCCTTTCAATCCGATCAAAATATCAGATCGTTCAGATCGAGCTCATTCGGGTCAATTGACGTTTACATGAAGCTTTTCAATCCGAATAATATATTTTTAATATATAATTATATTTTTCATTGTAAATGTATGAAATGCACTTCCGTGTTTTTTTATTATTCATTCATTCATTCATTCATTATCTATTAGCCTAAATCTGTTAAATTGCGTGCATTAACTTAGGTCCAATTCTGTGCTTATGTACTCAATAAATAATCCAAAACCAAAAGCCAATACAGAGGAGTATTAGAGCTGCAGACAGTTAAGTAGGTTCTCATATTTGGTCTCTAAAAATGGCATTGCTGCATTCGTTCCTGAAACAGTCAACATATGATGAAATTTAACTACAGATATTATACTGTTTTTGTGTTTGTTGTTGATGTCTTCTCAGCTGATGTATTATTACATTGAAATATAGTCATTTTCATTTAATACACTCCTAGATAGATCTGTTGATGTTGTGAAATCTTTTGAAGTTATTTTTAAGTACATAAACCAGGGAGAGAGAGATAGCTGAGCAGCAGTTATCTGAAGTGTGCGCCCTTGAAGATTAAAGTTGATTTTAAGATTGGATTAGGCATGCTGCAGATTTTTACCTTCATTCCATGGCATTTTAACATGCCTAGTGTTCTCATTGTCAAATTAAATATAAATCGTTAAACCTGCTTTGAAATTCTGTAGGGGATCAAATTCAGTTGCAAGATTCATGGAGTTTTTCAGAATTTTAACTATGATGTTAGTGAATATATAATGCAGTAACAAACCGCCATGTCACTCTTTGTCCTTCAGAATATCCAACTGAATGCCTTCATTCACTCTTACTGTGTGACTCCCCCTACAAAAGACATATGCAATTGCTTCTCTGCAGGTTATTAAAGCTGTCCTAATATGAGTGTCTTTAAAAAAAAGGCTTAGTTTGGACCCCTAGAGCATCCATCAACCCACCGTTATTAATTCTGAATGAGTGCAACCAATGGACCATGGACCAATTTAAGAGTAACCTTGCTGAAATTGAAAATCCCTCTGGTTTTGCCCCCGATAGTATCATTCAAATACAATAAAAGAACAAGAGATTGTGTGTTTGTATGTGTGTGTATTTCCATCTGCAGTGCAGCGTTTTCTCAGTGCAAGCCTTGACCCCTTCTGATGTGTAAGGGTGGGTCGTGTTTCTGTTTCTCTGTGCATGAGGAAGGACCCCAGAACGTCGGGGGTCTGACTTTGATGTGCAAGTGACCCACATATAGAAACTGAAAGCAGTGCCCCCGGTCCAATGGAGAAGACAACTGTCCCTGCAAGCAACAGCTTTGGCTTTTCCAGTCTGAGTAGATAGCGTCTGCACAGACTGTCATGTGGCAACAATGTCACCTGGTGGCTATATTTGCATTTGGCTTTATGTTCAGAGATATTTGCTGTTTACTTTGATCAATGGTCATTTGAAGCACCTGTATTGTTAAAATGAGGACAGGATGAGGACTTTGGAAATCCAGCCCCTTTTTTTATTTATTTATTTATTTTATTGTATGCGGCATTAGGGCGTTTTTTCATCTTATCTTATCTTGTCAGAATGTCTGCTCAAGATGATGGCTTATTATTGTGTCAGAGTTACTGATGAATCACAGGGCTCTTATTGTGGACATGTTTGGGGGTGAGGGAGGGAACTTGTCAAACGCTAGCTGCACAGTTTCAAGTGGCCAATCAAAAAGAAAAAGAAAAAAAGAGGAATTCAGAGAAAAGTCACCTTCATCACAACAGCTTTGATGGACTTTGATGTCCTGAAAGTCCTTTTTGAAAATTAAACTATGAATTTTGAGATGTTTACAACGCTTGTTACAGCAATGAGAAACTATTCAGCCGTTACAGCAAAGAGTAATGGTGAAATACAACATAGACAGGCCTACCTTTTCTAGTCAATTGGTGGCTGACTAAATACTTTTTTGCCCCACTGTAAATACAGCCATGCAGACAAACATGTTAAGTGAGTCATCAGTTGTGCTTATATTAATAACAGGATCTGATCTTGATAACCGGATCAGTTTCTTCGCTGCTCCTATTAGTATGCAGTCTGATATAATTAGAGCAAAAATAAATAATCAGAGCCAATCGAAAATCACATCACACCAAACCTCTCTCACAGTTCATTGGAATGCTGTTGTGAGCTGACAACTGAGAGGCTTCAGTTAACACAAGGGAGACTAATCCTCTCTATTACAGAGAGAAGAACTAAACTAAACTGAACTAAAACCAGACAGCTGAGCACAGAAAGATAAAGAAAGAGACTGAAATAGAGAGCAAGAAAAGAAGGAATATAAATACTGTGAGAGACATGCACGCAAGCTATTCCAGACCCCCTTACGTGTAAGTTTGCTATCACCATGGCAGTATTATGATAGTATCAGCAGTAATATGGCCCAGTGAGATTATATTGAGAATAGAAGAGGACCAAGCACTGAACCCTGAGGTACCTCGGTTCTGTGATGATTTAGACACAACTTGAAAAACAAAATACATATTATGTTAATGTTGAATAAAATGGTAAATAAAATTAATCAATGTTGTTGCTCCCATATTAAAAATGGTTGAACTAAAATGTAAATATAATGTACAAGTGACAAGTTCATAACTCTGGACTTTGCATTAAGTTAGAAAATCAATATTGTTTTAGTATGTTATTATTGGCCTAGTTAAAAAGTAATATACTCTCATACTTATATAATGTACTTTGTCCTAAAAAAGGTTGAAGACCCAGGAGCTAGAACAATCAGAAGGTCGAGCTAAAGATCTGCCAAAACCGCAAAATGTTTCTGTGAGAAGTCTACAGTATAACTTTTATGTTACTCATCATTTCCTTATATTGAGATACTGGAATTGACAGGAAATCAGATCAGCAGAGCAAAAAAAAAGTCTCATTTACATATGTCCTTCTCCTTTCCTTATTGACATTCTGGTATCAACAGATACAATCTTATAATTATGTTACAAAACCATATCCAGACAGAGAAGCAAAAGGCAGTGGTTTGCTAAAGGACAGGTCAACAGACTCATTTATCGACCGGCCCCATGGCCCCAAACAAACACAGTTTTGTCATTTCACCCCATGGAGCTGCAGCTACACTGTGTAATCAGAAACCCTCTACTACAGTGTAGTGGACTTTCACTCTAGCTTCTAGTTCAATATACAGTTACGCTTATAGTTTCCTTGACTTGAAGTGGATATGTCTCTGCCTTACACCAGCCAATACAATCCGGTCCAGATAGCCAGCTGTCACAAGGTGTACTGTAATTACACCCCTCTGTGTGCTATCTAAACAGTCACTGTAGTAGATGGGCTATGTTACACTGTGGTTATATATCTATTTTTACTTTGTTAAATATATAGCCAACACAAATCAATATTTCATGTCTATTTATTTATTTATGTATGGTAATTGGGTTTGGCTTCCAACAATTTTCAAAATATATTCTCATTTGTGTTCTGCAGATAAACGAAAGACATACAGGTTTGAAACAACATGAGTGTGTGTGAATGATGACCATTTTCATTTTTAGGTGAACTATCACTTTAAGTCTTAACTTGGAAAGCTTCAAAAATTCAAAGATTAATTTACTGGCTGAGAAAAAGTACAGAATCATACATGTGTGTTCTTTATTTATGTCATTTATGTTTATATCATTTATGTTCATCATCTTAAAACATTTCATTTATTTCCAGTTATAAATCAGATTTTGGGAATTTCAGGTCTAAGAATTTGGGACCCTGTGGGAATTTTCCTCTCTTTCTGTCCATCACTATTTTATTCTCTCTTTCTTTTCAGGACATGGACTCTATGTGGTACTCCTGAGTATTTAGCTCCAGAAGTTATCCAAAGTAAAGGTCACGGGCGAGCCGTGGACTGGTGGGCTTTGGGTGTTCTCATCTTTGAAATGCTTGCAGGGTAAGACGGCATTATGATCACCTCCTAAACATTTTACACCAGGGATTTCAACCAGGAGTCTGTGTAGCCCTGGTAGTTTGTAATTTACTTCAGGGACTCCGAGTTACCGTCTTCCGCCATTTTGGAGAGTACCCCAGAACGTAATCAACGTAATGAGCGTTGTTTACATTCGGCATGCATGCGCTTTCGCTGAACATAATCAGCGTTGTTTATGTTCAGTAGACAGTGTGCGCATGCTGAATGTAAACAATGCTCATTATGCTGGGTACTCTCCAAAATGGCGGAAGACTGTAACTCTGGGAGAAGAACTGCTGAATAAATTATGTTATTGTTGTTTTCTTTGCGCACAAAAAGTATTCTCGTAGTTTCGGAAAATTACGGTTGAACCCCTGATGTCACATGGACTATTTTACCGATGTCCTTGTTACGTTTCTATGCGTTTATCGTGGTAATAGCATTGCTGTCTATGGAGGGTCAGAGAGCGCTCAGATTCCATCAAAAATATCTCAGTTGGTGTTCCAAAGATGAACGAAGGTCTTACGGATTTTGAACGACATGAGGGTGAGAAATTAATGACAGAATTTTCATTTTTGGGTGAACTATCCCTTTAAGTGCTGAGTAATATTAATTAGCTACATAGTTAGGGTTAGTTATTAGGGTTTGATTTAGGGTTACTTGCATGCAATTATGCATCATTTATTGTTATTATAATAGTAAGCACATGTAACAGGGACACCTTAAAATAAAGTGTCACCCTATATTTTTATTATTGGGAGTGACTGGGTTTGTTAAGAGTCAAACCCCTGATTTACAGCAAAACAACTCAGTAATTGAATTTCCATCTTTTAAAATTCATCACATGTCCGTGACTTTCACGTGTTTGTGAGAAAAAAAAATCCTATTTTGTGACAACTATTTTCCATGTATAATTGAACTGCCCTTAAGCTAAAGGTTACTTGACCAAAACCAGTCATGAATAAATACATGATGAAAAACAACACTTGCTATTGCATCCTGTATGGCTCAGACTGTATTTGTACTGGCTTGTGGTCAGGAAAAATCAGCTATTGTCAAAGATACACCACTAGAGAGCAGCAGTGGAATATTAGACACTGAGTTCTGCCAAAGGCCCAAACCTCCATGTGCATGTCTCAAAAGCAGATGGCCTCTTTCAGTGCTGCCTTGATATTTATCCTTATTTGCCTAGATGTTTATCCTCGCAGCCTACATTTAGTGTGCGCAAACTGGCATATTTAATATGCACACAGATATTCTGCTCATATTTACAGTATCTCAGGGGGCGGATGCATTTCTTGGAATATAACTTGTTTACAAAAAGATTACATCCAGATTAAATTCTCATTACCAGCACATGTGGGCATAAATGTGTGGTAGAACAGCATGCAACATTTGTAGATAAATTTTGTACAAATTATATAAAATGATATGTTATATTTTTATTTCTTTTGGCATAATATCTGTCTTGCAAAAGTAAATGTGTTAATTTTGTCACATGGACTCCAAAGCCGGTGTGAAACTAAACTTCTTCCCTCCTGGTATAAGTTTGGATGCTGTAGTGTATATCCCGTCCAAACTGCTCCATTCTCCCACCTCTAAATCTGCCCTAGAGCTTTCACAGGCTCTTGTGTGGAAGAAAAAGTGACCCACCCTCTTAATTCATCCCAGACTTCTTTTGAAGTGTTGGCTCCTGCATGTGAGTGAGAGAAAATGACCTGGTCCCTTATTTTTTCAAGAGACAGGCACATGGACATACAGTGCCCTCCATAAGTATTGGAACAGTAAAGACAAAATTGCTCTGTTTGCTGTGGAGTCAAGACATTTGCAAATATGATTAAAAGATGGATATGAGACAAAACTACAGAATGTCACATTTTATTATTAGCCGTTTCAACACGCATGTTTTACCAAATAAAAAGGACAGCACTTTTAAGACTTTATCCCACAATTTGATGTGAGCATAAGTACTGGAACAGTTGAACCTAAGGCAGATGTAAAAAATTAAAAGCTAATATTTAGTTGTAGATCCCTTGCGTGCAGTCAGAACAGTGAGTATGCGACCCATAGACATCACCAGACTCTTAGTCTTATCCTTTGAAATGCTTTTCCCAGCCTTTAATGCAGCCAATACCAACTGTTGCTTGTTTTGGGGAGTTTCTGCCTTTAGTCTCCTCTTCAGCTGGTGAAGTTAATGTTCAATCGGATTTAAATCTGGATATTGACTTGGGTAATCTAAGACTTTACATTTCTTTACCCTGATAAACTCCTTGAATGAACTGGTAGGGTGTTTTGGGTCATTGTCCTGATGCAATATGAAGCGCTTTCTGATGAGTCTGGTGGCATTTTCTTGAATATTGGTAGCCAAGATGGTTTTGTAACCTTCCAAATTCATTCTGCTGTCATCATACATTAAGTCATCATTGAAACTGAAAGGGCCTGTTCTAGAGACAGCCATGTATGCCCATGCCATGACACAACCTCCACCATGCTTTACAGATGAGGCTGTATGCTTAGGGTCATTTGCCGTTCCCTTTTTTTCTCCACACTTTTGCTTTCCCATCACTTAGATAAAAGTTCATCTTTGTCTCATCTGTCCATAAAACTTCGTTCCAAAACTCTACTGGCTTTTGCAAACTCTAATCTTGCCTTTCTAGTTTTGGTGCTTGTCAGAGGTTTTCATCTTGCTGTGTAGCATCTGTAGTTCTGTGTCAAAGTTTCATGCGGACAGTAGATTGTCAGAGCATCACCCCCCAGCTTTCTGGAGGTTGTTGGTGATTTTACAGACATGTATTTTATAGAGTTCATTTTCACAGCTTCTATGATTTGTCTGTCATCAACTACTGTTGTTTTTCTCAGCCGATCAGGTCGTTGTTGGTTGCTGATGTCGCCGGTGGTTTCCAAACTCTTGATTTCTCCATGCCATTTGTTTTTAATTGACTTCCTCTTTTCATTTAGCAATTTTAGCAAATTGCTTTCTTTTCTCTCAAAGTCAGCTCACTCGTCTTCATCCTGGTTTGTGTGTGTCGTCATCGTATGCAAGACTCAGAATGCAGAAGCAATGGATATAACTGATACGACACATTCCCTGCTTTTAATATCTGAATAATTAATGCAACTGGACACAGCTGATCACTTAGGAAGACCTGTGAGGCAACTGTTCCAATACTTATGCTCACATCAGATAGGGGGATGAAACTCTAAAGTGCTGATCTTCTTAGTTGGTGAAACATGTATGTGTTAAAACACCCAATAATAAAATGTGACAGTTTGTAGTTTTGTCTCATATTCATTTTTTAATCATATTTACAGATTTCTTGACTCCACAAATGTGTGGTAGAACAGCATGCAACATTTGTAGATAAATTTTGTACAAATTATATAAAATGATATGTTATATTTTTATTTCTTTTGGCATAATATCTGTCTTGCAAAAGTAAATGTGTTAATTTTGTCACATGGACTCCAAAGCCGGTGTGAAACTAAACTTCTTCCCTCCTGGTATAAGTTTGGATGCTGTAGTGTATATCCCGTCCAAACTGCTCCATTCTCCCACCTCTAAATCTGCCCTAGAGCTTTCACAGGCTCTTGTGTGGAAGAAAAAGTGACCCACCCTCTTAATTCATCCCAGACTTCTTTTGAAGTGTTGGCTCCTGCATGTGAGTGAGAGAAAATGACCTGGTCCCTTATTTTTTCAAGAGACAGGCACATGGACATACAGTGCCCTCCATAAGTATTGGAACAGTAAAGACAAAATTGCTCTGTTTGCTGTGGAGTCAAGACATTTGCAAATATGATTAAAAGATGGATATGAGACAAAACTACAGAATGTCACATTTTATTATTAGCCGTTTCAACACGCATGTTTTACCAAATAAAAAGGACAGCACTTTTAAGACTTTATCCCACAATTTGATGTGAGCATAAGTACTGGAACAGTTGAACCTAAGGCAGATGTAAAAAATTAAAAGCTAATATTTAGTTGTAGATCCCTTGCGTGCAGTCAGAACAGTGAGTATGCGACCCATAGACATCACCAGACTCTTAGTCTTATCCTTTGAAATGCTTTTCCCAGCCTTTAATGCAGCCAATACCAACTGTTGCTTGTTTTGGGGAGTTTCTGCCTTTAGTCTCCTCTTCAGCTGGTGAAGTTAATGTTCAATCGGATTTAAATCTGGATATTGACTTGGGTAATCTAAGACTTTACATTTCTTTACCCTGATAAACTCCTTGAATGAACTGGTAGGGTGTTTTGGGTCATTGTCCTGATGCAATATGAAGCGCTTTCTGATGAGTCTGGTGGCATTTTCTTGAATATTGGTAGCCAAGATGGTTTTGTAACCTTCCAAATTCATTCTGCTGTCATCATACATTAAGTCATCATTGAAACTGAAAGGGCCTGTTCTAGAGACAGCCATGTATGCCCATGCCATGACACAACCTCCACCATGCTTTACAGATGAGGCTGTATGCTTAGGGTCATTTGCCGTTCCCTTTTTTTCTCCACACTTTTGCTTTCCCATCACTTAGATAAAAGTTCATCTTTGTCTCATCTGTCCATAAAACTTCGTTCCAAAACTCTACTGGCTTTTGCAAACTCTAATCTTGCCTTTCTAGTTTTGGTGCTTGTCAGAGGTTTTCATCTTGCTGTGTAGCATCTGTAGTTCTGTGTCAAAGTTTCATGCGGACAGTAGATTGTCAGAGCATCACCCCCCAGCTTTCTGGAGGTTGTTGGTGATTTTACAGACATGTATTTTATAGAGTTCATTTTCACAGCTTCTATGATTTGTCTGTCATCAACTACTGTTGTTTTTCTCAGCCGATCAGGTCGTTGTTGGTTGCTGATGTCGCCGGTGGTTTCCAAACTCTTGATTTCTCCATGCCATTTGTTTTTAATTGACTTCCTCTTTTCATTTAGCAATTTTAGCAAATTGCTTTCTTTTCTCTCAAAGTCAGCTCACTCGTCTTCATCCTGGTTTGTGTGTGTCGTCATCGTATGCAAGACTCAGAATGCAGAAGCAATGGATATAACTGATACGACACATTCCCTGCTTTTAATATCTGAATAATTAATGCAACTGGACACAGCTGATCACTTAGGAAGACCTGTGAGGCAACTGTTCCAATACTTATGCTCACATCAGATAGGGGGATGAAACTCTAAAGTGCTGATCTTCTTAGTTGGTGAAACATGTATGTGTTAAAACACCCAATAATAAAATGTGACAGTTTGTAGTTTTGTCTCATATTCATTTTTTAATCATATTTACAGATTTCTTGACTCCACAACAAACAAGCAATTTTACCTTTACTGTTCCAATACTTATGGAGGGCACTGTAGGCACAGCTTGCCCAGACATAAAAAAGCTCCCTTCTGTCATCTCTGAGACCGTGAGTGTGCTTGTCAGTGTATGTCAAAGGTCGTTTGAGACTCCTTCGTGGAAAATTTAGCAAGAGTTGAAATGGATTGAGCCATGAAAAGGGTCGCAACCTCAACGCAGTGACCGCATATGTGGATGTGAGCAAATGTCTTGTTGGTGCTATTCTATTTCAGACCTAACTACACGTAGGTACAAAATTCGTGAAAATGTCAAAAACTTATCTAACAAGTGCATTAAAAAAATGGTTCACAAACAGGGTAAATAAAAAACAAAGTATTTTAGATTGATACAGGGTTAGAAGCTTCACATGTCTGGAGAGTGAGAAAGATACAGAGCGGTTGCATTTAGGCATATGTGAGAGAAATTCACACTCAAATTGTAGGGGGGTCCATAGGAAATGACACATACTGCTTCCGGAAACTCTAGTCTCAGTCTGGGCTCTCTAGAGAGATCACCTCCTTGATTAGCTTCAGAGTTCATGTAAATTTGACATACTTTTTTTCCACTGATTTTAATGTAACTGGCAACTCCGTAAAACAAGTTTTGCTTTTTTTGCTTAAGATTTTCTTTTCTGGCCATTGTAACGCTTTGACTCGGATAACTCGTTAAACCCATGAAATGAAAGAGATGGAAAACGAACAGTTGGGGTCCCACACATTTAATGGCTGGTACACGGCAACGCGCTCCTCTCATACATTAGAGATTTATTTGTAACGCCAAGAAAGAGTTAAAGTAAAGACAAAGTAATAACAAGAAGGCAGAGCAAACTTATCATCCATAGTGGTTCTCATTACACAGTCACGTAGTCCTTCTACGCCATCACCACATAGCGCGCGTTATAAGTTAAGTGATCAGTCTCTTAAAGGGCACACCGCACTATAATGTGATGCATGCAAAAACATAGTTTTTGCCGTTAAACCATGCACCATGTTGATTCACCTTAACCCTTAATTGCATACTTCGGGTCTTTAGCGTCCCGGGACATCATTATCTACCCTCTCCCGTCTTCATTTTTTTAAGTTAGACATCAACTTTCTTAGTATTCTTCAATCTATTAATTATAAACAATATAACTAGAAAAGAAAATTTCAAATTTAAAAGAATTCCAGTTTTCTAAATCATTTTTTGTAAAACGTGTATAGGGTCGCTAGAGACCCCAGGTATGTAAATGTGTAAGTATTTTTTCCTGCACAACTATATTTACATATCTGATGACTCAATATGTGCAGTGCATCTTTTTTCCTCAAGGTGGCACTGTTTGATACACAATGATGACGTTGACGTTTCCCTCATAATTATGGCAGACATAAAACAAACGAATATCATCAGCAAAAATTTAACTGATTTGAATGGCTTTACTGTTACACATTCTGTGAAGAATGTGAAATTTGATGCTGGAAGTGGTGAATAAGCTGCCAGTGATCAAAATATTGAATATGGAGTCATTGAAAACGATAGTTTTGAGAATATGGTTGAAATCGTGAATGTGAGGCAGATGCTGAATGTACTGTGGAAGTGCGCTCTGACGATGACAGCGATGGTAAAATCATCTGCTCAAATTGAACCCTTTTAAGTTTCAAAAGGTAACGAAATATGCTTTATTTTATTCTTCTCTAATTGTTCTTAAAATATCAAGAGAGTTTTTTAGAGATCCATTCGTGCTGGATATATTGGCCCGGGTCGCTAAAGACTGGAATATGTAATAATGATTGGCGAAACATTCATGCATTTAAGGGTTAACATCTACAATTTTTTTCCATTAAAGAAAATCAGATTTTATGGGAGAGGGGTGGGATATCACATACACTACTGATCAGAAATTCAAAAGTAAGATTAAGGAGGCATTGAATTGATCAAAACTGACAAAAAAAGACATGTATAACTTTTTTCCATTCATAAAAAAATCCTTAATCCAAAAATAGCATAAGAGCATAAGAGACGTTCAAAAAATATTACAAAATATCTTACCAACCTCAAACTTATGAACAGTAGAGTGGAGTGGATATACTGTAAAAAGCTGAAACACCCCTGTTAAAACAGCAGGTTTTTATAATTAAAATCCTCCAGTCATTTAAGTGATGCTGATTAATCCTGCAAAAAAAGATTAGGTATTTCTTATTGCTGAAGCCATTGCCTGGAAAGATCTTACAAATGTTTTGAGGATTTTGTTAAGAGGAAGTATGTACAAATCAGGAGAGGGGTACAAAGTATTTCCAAAACAATAGATTGGCCATGGAAAACCTTGACGGCCATCAGTAACAAGTGGTGACAGTAGGGAACCATAACGGCAATCCAAAGAACAAAGTACAGTGTGTGTGTGTGTGTATGTATACTGTGTATATATATATATATAATATAATATATATATATATATATATATATATATATATATATATATATATATATATATATATATATATATATATGACAACAATATCCTGTTATCTTCATATGTCTGGGCTGTGGGGTAGGATGGCTAGGTAGAAGCCATTACTCACAGAAACATCTATGGCTGCCTAAATTCTGAAAACAAAACAAACAAAAAAACAGTTGATTTAACATGGGGTGTTTATACATTTTATTTCCTACATCTTCTGTATATCATCTTCTGACCCATATACAAACTTCTTAATAAGGATTTTCATTACATTTTTGGGAACTTTACAGGCAACAAGCACATTTACTAAAAGCAGAGTGCCCTTGAGTTCAAAAACAGAGTGTAACAGAATGGCAAGGGTCTCAAGTCAAAACAAATTTTTCAAAGTGTCTTAAAAATACTAGTCATGGCATGAGGTGCTGAAAAAGAGCAAGACACAATGCATGAATAAATGTTATTCTGCATGTGTACATAGATTTGAAAATATCCCAGGTGGAATTCAATAATGTATCCTGTGTGAAACAGACAGATTGGCTGATTGAAATTCAGGCTAGTAGTAGGCCTACACTCTTAAAAATAAAGGTGCTTCACGATGCCATAGAAGAACCTTTTTGTCTGAATGGTTCCATAAAGAACCTTTAACATCTGAAGAACCTTTCTGTTTCACAAAAGGAGGTTCTTCAGATTATAAAAAGGTAAGAAAGAGATGGTTCTTTAAAGAACCTTTGACTGAATGGTTCTTTGTGGAACCAAAAATGGTTCTTCTATGGCATCGCTTGAAGAACCTTTTGAAGCACCTTTATTTTTAAGAGTGTATTCAACGATAACGAAATAAAACAAACAACATATTGATTTTGAACACAACTTGTCTGCCAGAATAATGTCTTTCTTAGCAAATATCATAATTTAATCCGTTTACAGTCTTAGTTATAATACAATATTTACTTCAAGAGTTCAAGAGCACACTTTTAAAAAATATATTTTTCTCAGTGGAATCTTGGCGACACCTGTGCTCTTATGCAAAAGTTTCCGTTTCATAATTCTCCTTTTTTACCGTGTCACCACTGCTTACAGTAACACAGAGACTAATATGTCTCTTCTGCTCACTTTCTCCTTCTCTCCATCTCTCTTTTCCATCACCCACAAGAAGGAATAGCTGCAAGTTCTGCTCTCCTGGCTTCTCTCTCTGTTTATGGTTTCCACACTCAGTCAGTACTGTCAGTCCTGGTCAATCCATTATGTGGAACCACCTTATTTTACTTCTTTCAGAAGGCTGCAGCCTTAATCTCATTCCAAACCTTTCTTTATTCAGTCAAACACAAAAGTAGATGTTTATTATGTTCTTTTCCATTCAGTGAAAGTTTATGGTGACCAGACACTCTCCGGCACCATAAAAAAAATCAATCAATCATAACAGTAATGTATATGGCCGAAATATGTATATGTCTTTTATTTGTCAAGAATTAATTGTACATGGTTGGTCAAACCCATGTGAATGAACATTTCCCAAAAAATGATTCCATTCAGTGAAAGTTTATGGTGACCAGACACTCTCCGGCACCATAAAAAAAAATCAATCAATCATAACAGTAATGTATATGGCCGAAATATGTATATGTCTTTTATTTGTCAAGAATTAATTGTACATGGTTGGTCAAACCCATGTGAATGAACATTTCCCAAAAAATTTAAATTTGCAGAAAATGTACTCACCTTCAGGCCATCCAAGGTGTAGATGAACTTGTTTCGTCATTGGAACAGTTTTGAAGAAATAATTTGGAGAGAAAAACAAAACATTACATTACCTGTTCACCAATTGATCCTCTGCGGTGAATGGGTGCCATCAGAATGATAGTCCGAACAACTGATAAAAATATTACAGTAATCCACAGTCCATCAGTTAACATCTTGTGAAGTGAAAAGCTGCGTATTTGTAAGAAAAAAAAACATTACTTTAGTAAATCTAAAAGCCCTTTATACATAATATATTGCTTTCTCTAGTGAAAAAAAGTCAACTTGTCTGAATCAGGTGAGAAATATGCACAGATCAAGCACCATTTACAAGTGAAAACAGTCCAAATCAGTTATAAACAAATATGTTGGTGGATTTTGATGTGAGAGGACAAAAAGGGATGGACTTCTTCACTGTAGTAAGTGTTATTATGGATTATGTATATGTACTCATATTTTGGCCAGAAGCAATGGTTTAAAGTTAAAATGCCCTAATGATGAATTTGTTTATTACAAACATGTAGCTTTTTGCTTCACAAGACTTCAACTAATGGATTGGCGTCGTGTGGATTACTTGTAGATTATTGTGATGTTTTTATCAGCTGTTTGGACTCTCATTCCGATGGCACCCATTCACTGCAGAGGATCCATTGTTGAGCAAGTGATGTAATGCAAAATCTCTCCAAATTTGTTCCAGTGATGAAACAAGCTCATCTCCATCTTGGTTAGCCTGAGGGTGAGTACTTTTCCAGCAAATTTTCATTTTTGGGTGAACTACTTCTTTAAATAATATGTTACTGCGGTCATTCTGAGTAATACTCTTTTAAGCCGTCTCACATTTGTCCTCCCTGTTGTGCAACTCTGCGGTAATGGCTTGTTCAGTGTCAATCACTGCAGGGTCTTTCACTCTGTATTTTGCTGCTGATGTATGTCTCGTCATCTCATCTTTGCTGTTGACACTTGAGTTCAGTCATTGTCAGTGATCTGTGCCCTCGTGAGACTTCAGGTGGTCGCCTAGTAACAGGCTCATTAGCATGTCTCACCTCATCTATCCCTCATATACAGCGGCTCTTTTCAGAGCCAGCTGGATGCAGGCATTAAACATAAGCTCATTGAGAGTGCAAGGATGTTTGATGGCATGTTGGTCGAGGCTGGAATTCTGTAATGGAGGAGTAATGGATTACACAGTATGAGCTGGAGAATCAGTCTACCAGACATCACATGGACAAAAAGCATTATACTGAGACACAGTAAACAGTAGTCATTTAGAGGCCTAAATGGCACCTTCATCCCTTGCAGTCCTCCTCCAGTGGTGCAGACCAGGGATGCATCTGTGAAATGTACACCTAAAAGTGATGCTAAATACAAAAGAATGATCTATTGTTATTGAATTATTATGAGTCAGTATTAAATTTGCATATTTCGTATATTGAGTCGAATATTTATATATGAATATTTGCAGAGGTTTTTACTGGACTAAACTGACAGGACTAAAGACTAAGCCGAAGATAAAGTCTGTGAATTAGTTTTTGGCATTTCAGCAGAACATTATTGAATTCGGATAAAGGACACTAATAAATATCTTTAAGGTTTTTCCTGCTCAGTGTCATTCTGACAAATTAATTGGTCATTTTTTAATGAATAAATTTTTTTTTCCTTAGGTATCCACCATTTTTTGATGATAATCCCTTTGGCATCTACCAGAAGATCCTGTCCGGAAAGCTGGAGTTTCCACGGCATCTGGATTTCTATGTAAAGTGAGTTTGATAAAGAAAACACAACCGAATGAAACATGCCATATTTATAGCATACATAAAACACAATGTCTAGTGAAATCATGTCAGCATCAACATGAAATATTGTTTGATCTCAAACTGTTATGTGTGTGGGGGGGGGGAAGCACAAGCATGTTTATTGCTAGCTAAGTAATAAAAGTAGTTTTTTTTTTAATTGAAATTAATCAGGTGGGAAAAACAAGACATTTAAGTTTTTTTTATTATTATTTAAAAAAAAATGTTAGGTGAAAAATTATATAACTACAACTTGAAAAGATTAAATGAAAATTAGAAATGTTACTGAAATAATATAAGTTGAAAGATAAAATTGTTCAAATTGAAATAAAAATAAACTAAATTGAAATATTAAAGAAGATCTAATAAAAATGACAAAAGCATATAACACTTACTAAAACTGAAAATATAACAATAAAAGATAGTTCAAATTATTAATAAATACTATTATATTATGTAAATAATTCTAAAATAACACTGTTAAAAACAAAATACAGTAAGTTTAGTCTACTTATTTTTTAATCATTTTTATCATCCCTCCTGCAAAAATGCATTAAATATACAGAAATATATGTCCCTGAGCACCAGTAATGACTATTTTAATGCCTCTGCAACAAAAGCATCTTAAATACAGTAAAAACATTTGTTAATATGGTACTCTACATGTTATATAGATCAAACTTTTACATACATTTTTAATTTCAGTAATAACAGGGTGTCCTTGCTGCATCTCTATAACCAGAAAGGCATCTTTGACATGAAAAAGTTGAAGACCCCTGTTTTAGAGAGTTTATAGTTAGAAGAGAGATGCTCTCATACATGCATTTACATGTGCACGCAGTTACAAACCAACTCGTGTCCTCTAATGAACTCAACATGTTAGCTAAGCACACTGGAGTGGAGGCATCCTCCAGATTGATCTATTTACTCTACACTATTACTCATGGTGCTTTTGATCTAAAGAAGCTCAGGATCCAGCAAACGACCCACTGTCCCCTCTTGATGTTCAGAAAAGTAATCCTTTATTTTATCCCTCTTAATAAAACACAACAATATCCTCTCTTAGTTTTAACATCTAAAAAGTCTTTGCAGCTGTACAAACACATACACAAAATGACATCACAGCTGCATTTCCTAATATGGCTTTTGTCCACTAGTGGCTAAACTGCCATTCGCTGCTTCAAACGGTCTGCACTCCAGAGACAAAGACAGCTTGAGGAAGCTCTCGGAAATAGAGACAGACAGTCACCTTAGGCAAAGCGAATCTGTGTTTCCTTTCGACTGTCATGTTTACTCTAGTTACAATTATGAAAGTAGCCAAAACTACGACTTGTGTCAGTAGGGATTTAACAAGCTTGACAAGATAATGGTATCCTGAAGTCGAACACACATGATCATTGGAGAATGAATAACATCTGCAAGGGAGGCTAGAGTGAATGGCAAGGTCATCTGTAGCACGATCGCTCCAGGCGTCTCTGGTGTTAGGCTGAGTGAGAACATCAACGGCACAGCAGTAAACATACTAATGCGCTCGTGTTCGCAGCTTGAAGTCTGCTGGGTAATGGATACAGATTGATTTTAAAACCTAATACATAAGGGTTATGTGTAAAGCTTAGTGCAGGTAGATTTTTTATGTGTGTAGAAATTGTTTTTGTGTTAAGGGCAAGCTGCACTATGAATAATTGGTTACACTTTATTTTAAGGTGTCCTTGTTACACTATACATTTAAGTGCTGAGTAATGTTAATTAACTACATGTACTTACTATATGGTTAGGATTAGGATTAGGGTTTGTTTTAGGGTTACTTGTATGTAATTATGCATCATTTATTGTTGTTATTGTAATAGTAAGTACATGTAACATGTAACAAGGACACCATAAAATAAAGTATAATAATCTCTTTAAGAGAGTAGTTATACTTTGTCGGTAGGTATACTGCAGGCCTTTGTCAGAAAATATTGGTGTGTGCAATTTAACTCTGTTTCATGATATCTATGGTAACATTTTGGTAAGGCTCCTACAATAAAAAAGGCTTCTATAGTATTTATTAACAGTTAGTTACCATTTACTAATACATTATTAAAATCAGAGATTGTATCTGTCAGTATTATTTAATGGACCCAACCTAACTTGAACTAAAAATAAACAGTTGTAGCAGTTGTATGGTTATTAACTACAAATAACAATTATTATTATTTATATCCACTATATGATCTAAGATTAATAAATACTGTAACTGTAAAGGTTTTCTTTTTCTCTCTTTTTTGTTAATTTTAGTTAAGTAATATTAACTTGTGGGACCTTATTGTAGTGTGTGTGTGTATATATATATACAACAGTTCGTTCTGGTTCTCAAATCTGTTTGGTTGAGAACCGTGAGATATTGTACTGGTATCGCTACAGGAACGCCCTTTCACAATTTTGTATCACTCCGCTTGTTCTAGCCGGGTCTATGTTTTTTTTTTAATTACTCACTGAGCTAATCGTAGAGTACGTTAGTTATTATAAGAAGAAATGGTTTTATTAGGCACTCCGTTGTTTCTTATTTAATTACACATGTTCCATCGAACTGTTGTATAAACGCAATATCACTCTCGTACTCTAGCGATACCGGCTCTATATCAGCGGCTGTGATTAGGCCAGAGGCACGAGGCCGCAGGATATATATATATATATATATATATCCTCTTTTAACAGATAGACAGAATATTAACCAAAAAATCCAGAAAAAAAACACATTATATAAAGGTTAGAAATTGATTTGCTTTTCAGTACTAAGTCATGTTTTGCTTGGGGATCAAATACTTATTTCACTCACTGAAATGCAAATCAATTTCTAACCTTTATATAATGTGTTTTTTTCCTGGATTTTTTGTTTGGTCTTCTGTCTCTATACATAAAAAGAAAAAAACTACCAGAAAAATTACAGACCCTTCATTTCTTTGTAAGTGGGCAAACTTCAAAAAATCAGCAGGGGATCAAAATAAATATTTCCCCCACTGTATGTATTTGATTCCAGAAATATATTTAAAGGTTCTAGATTTACATTTATCAACATCTAGCACAAAATTATAGCTATGCATTATAGTGAAGCTTTAACCTTTTTTTCTTTAAAAGAAATCATGTTAATTTTGGAAATTATTTATGTATTAACTGTGTTAACTATGTTACTTTTTCAGGACTCAAATTTGTATACTTATTTTAAAGAGCAGATTTTATAATGCTGTGATTCCCAAATTCACTTGCAGCATACAAACAAAAATATTTGTGTAATTGTATTTTATTTTAACGAAACCATAGAGATTTTTAGTATCAGCCATTTATTGGTTATTAACCATAATATTCAAATAATTATTGATTTATTTGAATCAGCCAGAATTTCAATATTGATGCATCCCTACTCTTAATACCTGCCTTCATGAAATTGACCGTCTTAATTTTCGTGTTTATTAAAATAATTTCATGTCTAAATCAGGTGCATTTTAGCATATTGGTTGTCATCTTGTCTTTGTTTATCTAGGGACCTAATCAAGAAGTTTCTGGTGATTGATCGGGCAAGAAGGCTTGGAAACATGAAGGTAAGCAAGATGCTGGTGACAGATATTTTATATGGTTGAGCAAAGTATTTCAGCAGGAATCAGCATCTGGGATATTTCCTCTGAAAACGCTGTATGGCTATATGGCTTTTTTATAGTCATATCAAATTCAAGGCCATCTATGAATCGTCTAACAGAATTAACTCTGTTTCTAGTCCAGCTTTGCATCTTAATAAAGCTGCACGTGGCAAATAAGAAGAGCTTGATTGAGTCTTGCGAGATCCTTCTCCCAAAGGCCACAGTATGCCACATGTTTCCAGTTACAATAAGAAGGCTTCCTATCTGCCTAGAGAGGATGAGATGAGCCTCTGGAGAAACTCCCTGGACATTCAGAGAGTGATTCTGACACCGGGCAACTCTCCCACTATAACTCCTTCCAACCCCCATCAGTCGCGGTGGATACTGGGGAAAGAACTACAGACGGAGTTCTTGTGCAAACTGTTTCTGCATCGCCAGTTATAGTAATTTAAAAAAATAATGGCATTTACTTTTCTAAATTGTCCTTTCAGAGGAAATAATTCAGTAACTGGCACCAGATGAAGTGGCAGCAGTGCACTGTAAAACCCGCTAAATTCAGAATACTCCATTTTTGTGGACACCGATTACCTAATACATTTTAAGTAAACCAACTCAAAAATGTTAAGTAAACAATAGTTATAAATTACAATTAATCCAAACTTAAAAGTTTCTCTTTAATTTTATTTACTATTTGAGTACACTATACTTAAAAGTACTGTTTACCCTAAGTAATGTTTTTAGTTTATCCAGACTCAATTATTTTGATGCAATAATACTTAATTTCATAGAAATTCTATAACACACACACACGCACGCACAAACTCTTATGCATGACTCATAGGCAAATTAATTGATCATGCTGAAGTTCAGCATATTAAAAAAAAAATACAAATACAACATTAGCTAAAGAATTGATTTATTCAGCCTTACCATTTTTAAAACCTTGTGACTCATTAAGAAGGGATAGTTCACCAAAAATGTCACACTTAAGTTGTTCTAAATCTGTATGAGTTTCTTTGTTCTGCTGAACACAAAATATATTTTGAAGAATGTTGGTAACATTTTATGGGTCCCCATTGACTTCTTCAGTAGTATTATTATTATTTTCTTCATAATATGGAATCAATGGGGAACCAAAATTGTTTGGTTAACAACATTCTTCAAAATATCTTTGTGTGTGTGTGTGTGTCACATACAAGAAACTCGTACAGGTTTATGACAACTTGAGGGTGAATAAATGATAAATTTTTATTTTAGGGTGAACTATCCTTTTAAGTAGACTGATCCTCATTAGAATGATTTCTGAAGGATCATGTGACACCAAAGCCTGGAGTAATGATGCTGAAAATTTAGCTTTGATCACAAGAATAAATTACATTATAAAATCAATTAAAAGTTTTTTTTTTTTTTTACTTTATTTTTGGTTATTTAAATGCAGCCTTGTTGAGCCTAAGATACTTTTTTTCAAAAACATTTATACATTTTCAAAAAAACATTCATTGTAAGGTTTTCAAACTTTTCATTGGTACTGTATAGGTAAGTGGCAGCTGGGGTCTATTACATAATTACTAGAGCACTGCTAGATTTATATCAATAATAATAATAATAAACAATTAACAGAGGAACAATCTTGAATTTTAGCAGCCTGATACTAGGAATACTTACATTCCACATCTTAAAGACCTAAAGGGCTAAAGTGAGCTTCATGTTGGCATCATGGAAATCCTGTAAAAACAAGTGAAAATTAGGCCAAGTAAGCCAACTTTATTTTATTTTGAATACAATGAAGAAAGAGACTGATATTAAAGACAGAACCTTATTTGGACCAAATTAATTTTTACCTTACCTGGAGTGAACATTAACTGAATCTAATGTCTTGTTAACTTCCCGTCGGTGTAACGTTAGTGTTAATCATTGACATTAGCTTACTGCTAGCCATTCACGTGCATGCATGCAGGGGGGAAAAAGCACATTTACCACATCAGGGCATTTACCATAAACAGCAACACACTTTCAAAGCGTAAAAATGCAGTTAACGTAAACTGAAAAGAGTTCCCAGCTAACTTTAACATTATTGCCCTGCTTGCTTGACGTTAATATAACACGAAGCAGTGACGCTAAAATAGCATTAAAAAAAAAAGCGCGCTAACACTAGGCGACTGCCGCGCTTCACGATGCTTCATAAAAACAGCGCATCCCAAAGATTCAACATTTTCTAACATAACAACATAACATACAAAAAACAACTTAGAAAACTTTGACACGTTTAGATTACTTACAAGGTATTCCATGCGTTGAATCCTGCCGCTCTCGAGTGTCCGCCATGTTGAATGGATTCCTCCAACGTCTATCAGAGCAACGTTACAACGACGTGACGTAGATGACGTAATTTACGCCGCGCAGTCAGTATACTTAAAAATATTCAGTGAAGTAGTGATGTTTACTCAAAAATAATGAGCCCCACAAAAATAAAAGTAAACTGCTCGTTCAGAAAATGTTATTGTTTAAAGTAGCATTAACTATTTCACATATTTTAATTGTATTGTACTCAAATTTTTTAAGTCCAGAGTACTGTTCGGGTTTACAGTGTGCGCTAGGCCTGTCATGCGTGATGTGATGCATATTGTGACGGAAGTTTGTGAATGGTTGCATCTGAGCGTCATTTTCCCATTAGCTCCAGTTAATGCCATTATTATAATTCTGCACACGTGAGGAATGAGCTCTGCTGAAATGTGTATCTCGCTGTTCTGTTTGTTTGGGGTTTATTCCTTTTTGTCATTAAACCAGATTCAGAATAAGTGACAAAGTTAGAAAAGCTTTTTCAAAAGAAATGTCACTCTGGGTGAACTTCCCAGACTAGATGCTTCTGTTGTTAATTTAGCACTTTCTTTCTTTTGCTTTTTCTCCTCTGACTACATACAATGAGAGTTTAAGACCCGGCAGCCTAATCACAGCTGTGTTTGCACTGTTTCCACAGCAAGGCAAGGTCCTGCTGGCAGCGCTCATTCACAAGTGCTGATATCTGTTATTCCACTTGAGTGAATGTGTATCTGTCATGGTCCCACAGTGCAATGCATGGCCCAAATTCTGAGGTTTCTAGAAGACCTCAGTAGGTTAGCATAGTTGACCCACTTTTCTTTTCCCTCTCTAAGAAACTAAAAAAGACAGTACAGTGACTGAAAAGACTGTTTGGGGTCAAATGAGAAGTGTCATGTACAAGGTCAAATGAGGTTTTTATTCTTACTGTGGTGGTTTGTCTCAAGATGTAAGACACCATTCTACATTTATGTTCATTTAGTTATAGTAATCTATCATCTTGTGTATTATTTTTGTCATCTTCCAGAATGGAGCTGATGATGTGAAGAAGCACAGATGGTTTAAGTCAGTAGACTGGGATTCTGTGCCCTGTAAAAAACTCAAGGTAAGCATCATAGACTACATTTATATGGACATCATCTAAATAAGCCAATATTATGATTATGGTGTTTACATGAGTTGCTTTTAGAATATTCCTATCATGTTACTGTTTTACATGTTATTGTACATAGTTCGATTAATGGCGCACGTCATTACCTCCCCACGTGACGGCATCCGACGTCCCCTCCGGAATTTCACGTATAAACATATAGTTCGTCTTCGTGATGATGCCATGTACAGTTTTGGGTGTTTCATTTTTAATTTTATGAAAGCTTCAAGTGTAGTTAATTATTTGTACGTGCATACAGGCGATGGCGGTGTTGAAGCTCTTTTATTTGCCTTCAAACGGTTGACACTGCCGTGTGTGTATCCTGTCGCAAAATGCGGCGAAAAGTCCTACACGACGGTAATAATTTGATTAAGGTGTTTACATGTCTATTCTGCACTTCAATAATGCGACTAAAATAGGAATACTCCACATGTCTTAAAGGGGTCATATGATGCTATTTCAATTTTTCCTTTCTCTTTGGAGTGTTACAAGCTCATGGTGTATAAAGAAGATCTGTAAAGTTGCAATGACTAAAGTCTCAAATTCAAAGAGATATTCTTTATCAAAGTTCAGAGTCAGCCACACCCTCCTAAAACGGCTCGCTCTAACACGCCCCCACATATCTACCTCACTATGTGGGAAGATTTGCATAACGCCGCCCAAATGTTCACGCAAAGAAAGAAGGCGTAACTTTTATTCTCGCTGTAGTATTGTTGACGCTGCAGCCATGTACGCTGTGTGCTTCGTTGTGAAAGAGCTTATCTGTGCTGGTCGCTGAGGGAATACATCAACTTTCACCGTGGACAAAGCGGAGTCCAGCCCGGGGTCCGTCACACGTGGTTGCCGCTCATTCGTCGCATCCGCCGGGCGTGCCGTTCTCGACTCCGCCGCCTCAGCTCACTCTATCCCGACCTCAGCGCACGCTAAGCCGGGGCTTCCCCTCACGCTAGGCCGCTGTGTTTTTCGTTGTGAAAGCGAAACTACTTTGTTTGCTCTTCCAAAAGAGGACACGACTACAAATCAGTGGTTAAGTTGTATTTACCACACTGTTCCAAAACAGTTCAACCCAAATATCCAGATGTGTGCAGCACATTTTATGGAGGACTTTTTACTGATCCTGGTAGAGTTGACTACAATGCCGGCAGTTTCGACTCACGTAGGTACGTTTTCATTTAAAGGATTTGCCACTGATGATTCAAACGCGAGTTTTG